>NC_081422.1:104145987-104270716 GCF_949786415.1 Peromyscus eremicus | reverse complement strand
TGTCCTGAATCTCGCTCTATAGACCAGGCTGGCCCCAAACTCACAGAAATCTGCCTGGCTCTGCCTCCGAGTGCTGGGATTAAAGGCGTGCGCCACCACCGCCCAGCTTTTTTTTTTTTTTTTTTTGGTAGATATAAAATTCTGTCTCAAAAAAGCTGGGCAGTGGTGGCATACACCTTTAATCCCAGCACCCTGAGAGGCAGAGGCAGGTGGATATAGAAGTTAAAGCCAGTCTAGTCTACAAAGCCAGTTGCAGAATAGCCAGGACTGTTGCACAGAGAAACCCTGTCTCAAAAAAACAAAACAAAAGCAAAATAAAATTTTAATCAAGAGCTTTGATTCAACCAGAAGATCTGGGTACAGTGACACATGCCTATAATCCCAGCACTGGGGAGCCTGAGGTAAAAATACCAGTTTTATACCAGCCTTGGCTACTTAGCAAGCTCTAGGCCAGCCTGGGTTAAATAAGTGGGATCCTGTTTCACAAGAGAAAGAGTGTATATTTAACTGAACCAAATCTTTTATGGGATCCCTCAGTGGTATACAACACACTTGTACATATCTGTTTAAAAAGTGAACACATTTTTTTTTAAATGAAGTAAGACTATAAAACAACCAGAGCCAGGCAATGTCAGTTAATGCTTGTAGCACTAGCTGAAGAAGAGACAAAGGCAGGAGGACAGACAGATCCAAAGAGATCTCGGTCAGCCCAGGTAATATAATGAGACATAACCTCAAAAATAAATTCAGAAAACTGAAAAAGAATAATCAGGTAAAGATTTCAGAAGCAAAATTTTCTCAAAACAAAGTATTTTGGTGGAGGAATTAAGCTATCCAAGCTCTATTAAGTTCTAAAAACTCATGCCAAAACTCAGAGTGGTGACATGTACTTGTAGTCCCAGCACTTGGGAAGTGGAAGTAGAAAAATCAGATTCCAGGCCAGTCTGGGCTGCACAAGACTTTGTCAAACAAACAAACAACAAATAAGTCTCTTTACCTTATGCATACAATAAAAAAAATTAACAAAAATTTCAGTGTTTAAAGGGATGACAGCTAGACTGAATCTTAACTCGAGCGAGCTCTACACACACAAAAAAAAGGGGGATATACATTAAAACACATTCAGTGGTGGAGAGAGAGCTCAGCAGTTAAAGAGTGCTAGTTATTCTTCCAGGGAATCAGAAGGAGTTTGATTCCCAGCAGCCACCTCAGACACAATAGCCTCTGGGGCTCAGGGTATCCAATGGCCCCTCTGGCCCCAACTCATATACACAAGCCCACATACACATAATTTAAAATATAATAAAAATTTGTTAAGACAACTGGCAGAACTACCGTACTCTAATTATGACTTTATACTACCTAAAAGTGCTTTGTGTGCCCCTGTTTAAAAGAAAAAAAGCATCTAACAATCACGTGTCCTTTTTAAAAACTATTTTATTATTTACTTTTATGGGTATGAGTGTTGTGCCTGCATGTATGTCTGTGCACTACTTGTTTGCAGTGTCTGAGGAGACCAGAAGAGGACATGGGATTCCCTGGGGCTGGAGTAACAGACAGCTATGAGTGACCAGATGGATGCTGAGAACTGAACCTGGGTCCTCTAGAAAAGAAGTGTTCTTCCACTGAACCACTCGCCTGCTTCCTGGAGTTTCCTTTCATTTTTCTGTCACAATTTCACATGAAAAAGGAATTAAGAAAAAGTAGGCTAGCTTAAATTATACCTTTAAAACCACGTAAAAGAGGAATGAATTAAAAAAATTAGACTGGCTTAAATTATACTTTTAAAAACCAAAGCAATTATAGAAAAAACTAGATACCACTTTTCTTAAGGTAAAAAAAAAAAAAAGGAAGGAATCTATTGGTAAATCAAAATAGAAAATGACATTTTATGATTCTGTTACTCTACATTTTACCATACAAGTCTTATTTCAGTCCAAACTGCTGAAAAGCTATTTTTTATTGTTATTATTTTCTTTCTTTCTAATAAGAAAGCATCAAGAATTGACTTTAAAAGTATTAGTTAGGCTCACCTTTCTGTTAAATAAACATTTTCTTCAATAAGATCAAAGTAGCAGGGCATCTTCCCCAGCTTGGCAAATTCTTTCCACCGCTGTGGGTCCCTGAAGTCATCCATAGCACAGGAGGGCCCCATCAGCTCCTCTGAGTGCTGGGGCACTGATGTCTCTCCTGCTTCACTCTCCACTCTGACTTTCTTTCTAGCCTGCAGCTCCCCATCACTTTCAGAATCACTCTCTAATTCTTGCCTCCGTTTTTTAGGAGGTCCTCTCTCTTTTATGTCATTTTTTTCAAAGTTTTTTGAAAAATCTTTCCTTTCATTTGTAACTAAAGAGTCCTTAATTGAATTGCTGCTTATTTCGGGTGCTTGCACTGATCCCTTGTCTTTTTGATGGAAGAAAAATTTATTGGACTGGCTTGAAAATTGTGATCCACTTCGTTGATCCCAATTCTCCTCTTCTTCCCGATCATCTGTTAAAGAATCTGGTACCTGCCCCTGAATTCGATCATAAGCAACCCCAGTTCCTGGAGGTCTGCCTGCTGATCTTGGATCCCAATAGCCATTGCCTTGCCAGTAACTATGGGTCCCTCCGAAATGTTCAGCACTTTGTTGATACTTGTGTGTACCACAGGCTCCATAGCTGCTGTCAGGTTGCTGGTATGTGGTAGTGGGCCTTTCTTGTTGGGAGAAGTCCCATCCTAGGTTTCTGAGCTCTTCTGACGAGTGCAAGCCATCTATACGGGAAATGTCACAAGCGGAAGAAAAGTTTAGCTCTGTTTTTCCTAGTCTACTACTATCTGGTCTGTTAGAGAAAAGTATCTGTTGCCGAGACTTATTTGGGATATCTTCAAAATCATCAGAAGAATAAACTGGTAGCTCTTGAGACCTAGATGTTTTGGTTCTTACTGTGTCCTCTGAATTCAGGTGACCTAGAGGGTCAGATTTCAAGTCTGTATGACTTGTACTATCAACCCCATCACTTTGAGAATGAGCAATTTCAGGCAGGTGATTATCTACTTTTCTGCTGAACTGTGAATAAGAAGTTTCTAGGTTCCTCTCTGTTCCTTTATGAAGGAAGAATTTTTCAGTCTGAGGACAGCTTTTACTTGCCATACTCTCAAACTTATCCTCATATGCATGTCTCCTTGACTCTAATCTTTCTTCTTCCCAGTGGTCAGAGTAATGTCGGTAGCTATGACTGCTCCGAGAAGAACAGGGACTTGTCTCTTCCATGGGCAAAGTAGAATTCTTTGGCACAACCACAACAGACTGGAGACGGTTTCTTGGAATACTGCTGTCATCAGACTCTGTATCTTCTGAATCACTTTCGTCACTTGAACTTCCAGAAGATCCAGAATAATCTTCATGGATAGTAGATATAATTTCAGGAGCATTACCACTACTGTCACATTTTAAGGTGTAAGTTATACCGTCACTGTCCTCCATGGTTAAGTTCAAATCGTAAGAAAATACAACCTCTGAGTCATCAGAAGTATGTGTATGCCCTCTTCCTTCCTCATCTAAGATTTCTGGTCTTCCTCTTCTTTCATGCAATATGGAATTCTCTTCTTGAGCCTCTTGCAAAGACTGCCCAGATAATACATTATTATGCCTGTTTTCCCAAGAAGCAAATCCCTTTCCTGAATCAGGAAGGGCACTACCCACTTCTGTTTCTTTCCCTGCATACTTTAAGAACTCTGTGCTTCTTTTACTCTGCACTGCATCTAGAACTGGAGATATATTCCCTTCACATTTTATTCCTGGCGGAAGACTCTGAAGAGATGAAATAATACCTGAACTCCCTACAGACCCATACAAATCATCAAAATGGTTAAGTGAAGCTGAACTAGTGCTACCGATGCTCTGCTTATATTCATCGCATGCAAATTTTGAGTGTTGATCTGTCGGCTCTCTATTATCACATATAACTGGTTTTGATTCCAAATGCACATTCATAAAGCTATTTGAAGAAATCTTCATAACTGAAGGTTCAATATTTTCAGCTTCGGAGTTCTCATTTGGAGAACAGTATCTATCTGAATCTTTGGTTTTGCAGCAAGAACGTCTCTTATCAACTGGTTCTTTAATTAATGTTTTGGAATAATCTATAGTCTTAACTGGCAAAGACATGAGTTTATCATGGTGTGGTGACAACAAAGGTTCTGTTTCCCTAAATGGACTTTTTGACTTATTATGCTGCCTATAGGAATCATCTGAGTCTTTTTCTTTGCATCTACCAATATTCTGAAATCCATTTGATGAAAGCATGCAAGCTTTGACCAAAGGAGATATCTCTGATCCAGTCACACTATCATCTAAAGTCATTGAAATAGCATCTGTTTTAGAAGCACAAAATGTTGCCATATCAGATTCTGTCTCTGGAGATCCATTTATATTTAATTCAATAGAACAAAAACCTCTTAACTGATCATTTTTCACTTTTGATAATGACTCCAATTCTTTAATACTATCATGGCTATCATGTCCTATAAATTCAGGCTTAAGAATAGGAGATTCATCTAGCTTTTTAAAAGTAGGTGAATCACTTAATTGATTTGATGGAGATGGAGACCCAGTCTTTTCTCTTTCAGGAATTTTATTAATTGTTCTTAATTCACTACCTTTTGAACAAGGAGTCTGCAAACTAAAAGAATGAGATTGTTTGCTTTCCTCATTTAATTCTGTACAACAGAAAGAATTTTTAAATTTATCAGACTTGGATACAGGTTTTGAAAGGGCAGATTTGTAACGGGAAGCACTGTTATCATGCTTGGAATAGGAGGACCCCCGACGGAATCCCAGTTCAGTCGGGGGAGAACAACATCTTTTTATGGCTTCATGCTCTGAAGTCCGCTTGGATTCTCTTTCTGGTTTTGAAGAATACTTTCCTCTTCTCTCCATCTCTAAGTAAGAAGTCTCAGTTTTACAGTCCCGATCAAATTTAGAGTAAGATGATGATGTCCTTAGGTCTCTGTAGGAATGGGATGAGGTGCGCCTTGGATATGTCTTCTTATATTCATCTTCAGAGTCTGAGCTCTCCCGTGTCCTGTTATCTGTATAGGGCCGAGAATAGCGTGTCCTTTCACGGTAAGGGGAACTCCTATGGTAGCGCCGATCAGAATCGTAATAATGAGATCGCTCTGACCGAGAATAAGACAAACTAGTTCTAGAGACTCTGTCAGATCTAGAACGAGATCGGCTCCGCCTTCTGTCCCTTTCGGACCTACATCGGGAAGATACATACCGAGTATCTCTTTCAAGTTTTGTGTAGCTAAAGTATTTATCATCTCTCTCTGTTTTAGATCGCGATGATTTCCCCAAATCCTCACTTTTTGAAGGTACTGAGCTCTTTTTAAAATCTCTTTCCTTCTCAATGCTTGTTGAAGATTTCAAGTCATGTGATCTTTGACTGGAGGAAGTCCGTACAGAATCTTCATCAGATTCTGAACCAAGCAATGTGCCTTCAAATTGTGAAGATTTCTTCTTAGAACTTGCTTTTTTAGAACTGAGGCTTATCTTAGAACCATCAGAAACTTCGTCTTCCTTCCCAATATGGGAATCTTCTCTTTGCAGGGGATTATCTGCTTGTTCCTTCAAAGTTTGAACTGTGTGTTCTTCCAAACTATTAGATACAATATCCTGCTTCATATCCACCTCTAAAGATTCGGGCACACTTTTAACAGGCGATTCTTTCTGAGCTCTATCCACTGCTAAGGGTACTGGTGCAGTCATTAGTACTGTTACTGGGGGATGTGGTAAGACCACTGGCTCTGATATTGGTGCTGGTGGTGAGGGTGATGTGGCTTGGGGAGGTGGAGGAGGTGGAGGTGGAGATGAAGGTGGTGAATCTATAGTTGATTCTGCTATGACCGCTGGTAACTGTGTTGGAGGAGGAGGGGGAGACGTAGCTACTGCTGTAGTTGTAGCCGGCTGTGGCCTGGATGTCACATGAAGCAGATGTTTCTTAAAATGAATTCTACCCAACTCCACTCTTGACTTTGGTGGGGAAGACTCTTCTGTAGCAGGAAAAGTATCTCCTGGGTCCATTTTCACTTTAGGGGTTGAGTCTACTGGAAGAGGGTTAGCTGGGGAGTTTGGAGAATCGCTCTGCTTTTCATTGCTAAGTGCAGTGAGAAACCTGTTCTGTAAAGTTTTCTTTGTAAGACTGAAGCTGAATGACACCTTCTGCCGTCCTTGTTCCTCCAAATTAACTTTTGTCTTCGTGCCTTTGGGCAAAAATCGACTAGAAGCAACACCTTTGAACATTGGTCCTTTGATGAAACCTGTTTTCTGCACATTTTCAATCTTTGCCTACAAAAGAACAAAACAATTACAGTAATAAAGGCTCTCTTTCAAATTGTGAATATCACAAATTGTCAATATCAAAATTTTAAATGTTTATCAGAGAAATTTTTTAAAAATTAACAGTAGTATAACTTTCACTATGCTACAAATGGAATTTAGCTTTTCATTATAAAACATTTAGGCATAATCAAAAGTATAAATAACAAATCACTAAGCTTTAACAATTATCTGTATTTTTTTTTCCCATTTAATCCTACATTAAGAATTCTATCCATGTTGGCACTATTTTCTAGATACTTAGTCCTTTTTTTTTTTTTTTTGGTGGGGGTAGCTTTTTTTGTTTTGTTATTGTTTTAAGTGTTGATTTTTGTTTTTTAGTTTTGGTGGTGCTTTTTTGGATTTTGGTTTTGAGGCAGAATCTCACTATGTAGCCCAGGTTTTCTTTGAACTCATATTAACCCTCATGCTTCTACCTCCCCAGTGCTGGGATTACAACCATGCACTACCATGCTTCAGCTCAAGCAGAATTTAAACAAGAATTTTTTTAACCTGATATGTAGATGACATTAATAACAAGGCAGGCCGGGCGGTGGTGGCGCACGCCTTTAATCCCAGCACTCGGGAGGCAGAGGCAGGTGGATCTTTGTGAGTTTGAGGCCAGTCTGGTCTACAAAGTGAGTTCCAGGAAAGGCGCAAAACTACACAGAGAAACCCTGTCTCGAAAAACCTAAAAAAACAAAAAAAAAAAAAAAAAAAAAAAAAAGGCAATAAATAACACCTCAGTAGACAAAATAGTTTGTTCTTATGTTTTACTTATCTAAGAAATACCAAAGATCAAATAAACCAAGAGTCTCCTAGCATCACACAGAATCAGCAGAGTTCAGGGCAAAATATATGAGCCACACTGGGGAATATTAAACCAATAGCTCTAAAATGAAGCAAAAAAAAAATTTGTTTGGGGTATTTTTATTTTTGTTTTAAGGCAGGGATCAACAAGCACCAGGCAATTTTAATGACCTTCCCTGGTACAAACTAGCCTCTTACCACATACATTTTACTGATAAAGTAGCCCAAAAAGGGCGAGGCCTTCTGCTGTACTAGAAATTACTCTGCCTTAGCACACTACCACTCTTTCTCTGCCTGGACTACACACACTTCGGTAATAATAATTTATTCTCTAATATTACTATGTGAACAAGATACAGCTAAGAAGCTCTTCTCCATTATCTGACCAAGTATCTGACAAAGCACCAATGGAAATGGTGGGAGTCAGAAGTTAAAGGCATAACCTAGGTTGTTGAAAGAATAACAGAAAAATATATAGACACAAACTCAAGCATATAAATATATGTTGAGACAGGGTCTCTCTATGTAACCCAGGCAGGCCAGGAACTCAGAGATAAGTTTGCTTCTGCCTTCCAGCACTGAAGGTGTGCACCACCACACCTAGGCCTCAAGCCTATATTAAAAACTAATATCAGGGGCTGGAGAGATGGCTCAGTGGTTAAGAGCACTGGCTGCTCTTCCAGAGGTCTTGAGTTCAATTCCCAGCAACCACATGGTGGCTCACAGCCATCTGTAATGAGATCTGGTGCCCTCTTCTGGCGCACAGGGATACATGCAGACAGAACACTGTATACATAATAAATGAATAAATCTTAAAACAACAACAACAAAAAACAGGTCAGGCATGTTCCAAAGCTAGATGCAGTGGCACATGCCTTTGGTCCCAGAACTCTAGAGGAGGAGGAGGCAGGCAGATCCCTGAGTTTGAGATACCAGACCAGGCTGGTATACAGAGCAAGTTCCAGGACAGCCAAAGCTAAATAGAGAAACTCTGTCTTGAAAAACCAAAAAAGAAATAAGAAAAAGTATACAGTAACTTCAAGTGAGGAAATAAAAGCTTTTACATTATACACACGTAGTATATTATTCATATAGCAGTAGTTTTCAAATATTTAAGAAACAGAATCTACTTTTCAAATTAAATTTTACATAGAAACTTACTAGAGACAGATAAAAATCTGTTTCTGGAACTGCTAGTTTCTGTTACCTTTCTAAATTTCTTGAATCTTTTAAGTTTAAAATTATTTTCTTGTTATATACACTATTCCTCATTGGAATGAGTTATTATAACTTCAAAAAGTAAAATTGAGTAAAACTACTAATTTCATTTCACAAAATAGTTAACTTTAAATATTTTCAGCTTTTATCTAGATTCTAAAAATGCACCTTTTAAAAGGCCATTTCTTGAATAACTAGTTCAATTATACTTACCTCATTTTCTTCTTCTCTATTCCCATTCAGCCAAGAAAACATGCAAAAGAATAAAAAGGATCATAAATACTTAAAACAAAATGAAACTTTTCATTAAAACAGACACTTACACACCTTTTCCTTCTTTCATTGCCCTACTGACAGTTTTGTAACAACTTTTTCCTGCAGACAGTGCAAACCACTACACTAGGTACAGGAGAGCAAGAGTGGCTGAAGCAGGATCTCTGACCTTGAAGGTTACATTTCCTAATAAGTAACAAAGTGATTGTTACAAAAGTAACAATTCCAACCAGAGGAGTAACTATAAGGACTGCAATATATACAATGTGGCAGTAAAGTAGACAACAATTCAGTTAAAAAAAAAAAAAAAAACAGGAATGCAAAGAATCCCAAAAAGGGGATTAGTTTTTAAAGAATGTACTTTTGGAGTGACCCAAGGCAAAAGGCAAAGATTAAAACAGAACAGCTCCTACAAGTAAACTAAAAACTATTCACTATTACCTAAGTATAAGGTATAAGATAGAAAAAGTCAACAATTAAATGGAATAAGGAGCAGTGAGCATGTTTCTGACAAAGAATCATATTTTTATGCATGGGTAGGTGGGTCCTAATTTCTTTCTTTTTTTTTTTATTTAGTAACTATTCATCAGTCCCTTTGCTAAACACACAATATATACTGTGCTCCGCATCATACTGCCACTACGTCATATATCTTAGCACCTGGTATTCTAACAAAGATACAGATTCCTACGAAGAATCAAATACCAAGTCTGCCATGCACCACTAGTGCACCAAGGCATACTGGGGACTATCTACATGGGAAAAGGAAAGTTACAAAAGGGGATGACGACGACGACGACGACAGTATGTTGCTTTGTGGACTATATGGCAAGCACAACTACATGCTTTAAGTACTTCTTAAATGTACAAAAATCCCCTCCAAATGAAGGTCTAAATAGTAACTGAGTTGATTCATTAACAAGCATCTATGGAAGTTAGAACAAAGCAATGGCTAGTTGTGATAAAAAATGCTGGTAATCTAAGCTACAAAGCACACTGAGGCAAAAGGAATCCAAGTTCAAGGAGCGCAAGGGCTACATAGTTTTAAGCCCATCTGCACAACTTAGTAGACCCTTCCTCAAAATAAAAAGATGAAAAGGTCTGAGAAGGAGCAAGCATAGTGCTGCATGTTTTATGATCCAATACTTGAGAAATAGAAGCAGGACATCATAATTAGCTGGAGGCCAACAAGGGCTACATGGGTTCTGCCTCAAAACAGAACAACTGAGGTTATACGGTCGGAGTGCTTGGCAAATGTGAATGGTCCCCAGGTTCAATTCCCACAAAAGACAGAATACTACATACCACAAAAGACAAAAAAAAAAAAAAAAATGTATAAAGATACATTGATAAGATGGCCAGGTGGCGGTGGTGGGAAACACAAAAAAACCGACTCATAATGGAGAGATGGCTCAGCAGTTGAGAGCATTTGTTGCTCTTACAGAGGACCCAGGTTCAGCTCCCAGTACACACATGGTAGCTCACAACCATCTGTGCTCCCGTTCCAGGGAATTCAACACCCTCTTCAGTCCTCCATGAGCACCAAAAATGTAAGTGGTACACACACATACACATAAAATACATACATATAAAAGAAAATACATACACATTAAGAAAAAGGTAAAAGAAAAAAAATAGCCAGCTATGGATGTTGATGCCCCCAAACCTTTCATCCCAGCACTCAGAGACAAACTGAGCTGTGCAAATTTGCAGACCAGCTTGGTCTATGTAACAACCTTCAGGCCAGCCAGACCTGTGTCAAAAAACTGAGCTGATGGGCTTGAAAGATGGCTCTGGGGTTAACAGCAAAGCACCCACATTGCATCTAATAATCATCTGTAACTCCAGTTCCAGAGAGTTCAACACTTTCTTTGTGCACGCGCGCGCGCGCGCACACGCACACACACACACACACACACACACACACACACACACACACTTTTTTTTAAATTTTAAATTGAGAATGAAGCTCGGTGGTAAAGTGATTATCTAACATAAAGCCCTGGGTTCCTTCCTCAGCACTTGTGGCACAAACAAACAAACCACTAAGCTGGGTGGTGGCAAACGCCTTTAATCCCAGCACTTGGGAGGCAGAGGCAAGTGGATCTCCAAGTGAGGCCAGCCTGATCTACAGAGTGAGTTCCAGGGCAGCCAGGGTTACACAGAGAACCCCTGTCTCAAAAATCCACAAAAATAAACAAACAATAAAATAATCAAATGTTAGTAGAGAAAAGATGAAATTACAAATAAGCAAAAGGGAAGATCTTGAATCCAATCTATTATCATCTTGGTCTACAAAGGCTTCTGACACATTTGAGTGTCTGTGTGGCTTTTATTTAAACAACGATATTTCTAGGTATTGTAACTCTATTATACAAGCCATTATGTATTTTGTTTCATTCCTTAATCTAAATACAGTTGGCATCAAAAAACATATATCAATTACATTATCACCGAAAAGCATGGGGGGGGGTCTTGCATGGGGGGAAGTGGTCTTGAAAGATGGTTCAACAGATGAAGGTGCCTGCTTTAAGAGCTGGGAACCCACATAGGGGAGGGCGGAAAGAACAGACTCCGCAGGTGTCCTCTGACCATATGCAGGTCATGGCAGGTACAGGCCCGGTTGGCACCTCACATAACACCCTCCACTTGCCCACATACACAATAATAATAGTAACAACAAAAACAGTGAAATTCTTTTTAAGGAAGAGGGACTACAAACAAATGAAGACAGAGTCAAATTTCAAAATAAAGTCTAGGCCCTGTGGCATGTGCCTGTAGTCCCAGTCACTTAGAATGTTGGTAGGAATGACTACACAACATCAGTAAGACTCTGATCTCAAACAAACCACCCAGGTATGGTTATATACACCTGTAATCCTAACACTTGGGAGGGAGAAGCAGAAGGATCACAAGTTCAAGGCCATCCGTGATTACAAAGTTCAAAACTAAAACTAGCCTAGGCTATAAAACACACAGACTCAAAAAGGGGGATGGGGCAGAGAAGAAGGCTAGGGAATATATAGCTCAGTTAAGAGTGCTTGTCTAACATGCATGAAACACTGGGCTTAATTGCCAGAACTGAATAAACGAGGTATGGTAGTGCATGCCCGTAATCCTAGCACTTGAGTAGTAGAGCCACAGAGCATCAGAAATTCAATTACATATCATATTCAATTACATAAGTTCAAAGCCAATCTGTGCTACATAAAACCCTGCCTCGCCAGGCGGTGGTGGCGCACGCCTTTAATCCCAGCACTCGGGAGGCAGAGCCAGGCGGATCTCTGTGAGTTTGAGGCCAGCCTGGGCTACCAAGTGAGTCCCAGGAAAGGCACAATGCTACAGAGAGAAACCCTGTCTCGAAAAACCAAAATAAAATAAAATAAAAAAAGACCCTGCCTCAAAACAAAGGTTAGAACACTCTAATGTTCATCATTTTAAAAACATACATTGGAACTGGAAAAAAGAACTAAGAGCACTGGCTGCTCTTGCAGGGTCCAATTCCTGGCCAGCACCCACAAGGCAGCTCACAACTGTCTCTAACTCAAGTCACAGAGTAGCTGACATCATCTTCTAACCTCCAAAGACACTGCACACATGTGGTGCATAAGCATACGTGCAGGCAAAACACCCATAAACATAAATTGAAATAGAAAAAACAACAACAACACATGCACCACAGGGGAAAAAAATTATAAAACCCATACAACTAAAATTACATCTATCTTCTCAGAGAAAACTAAATCTGCATATCCTTCCCAAAATCTCTTGAGATTAAAACCGTGATACTAAATACTTAAGATGGTAATAAGATACTCATACACATATATGCTCTCATGACTACCAATTAATCAATACAATAAACACAACCAGTACCACAAGTCTGAGATAAATGACTATTATAACCAGACTTAAGTTCTGAAGCTTATCTATTTAACGCACAAACTATACCTGCCCGGTACTTTTACGAGATTGAGTACTTTATGCTAGTCTTCCAGTCCTATTTTGCTTAACCTGAGCTGCATTAAACAGGAGGACAAAAATAAGTGATGGTCAGTCAACTCTTTCAAATTCTTAAAGACACTTATACAAATTAGCAATCTTTTGAGACAGAGTCTCACTGTGTAGCCCAGGCTTGCCTGGAACACCCTATATAGACCAGACAGATCTCAAACTCAAAATCTGCATGCCTCTGCCTCCCTAGTGTTGGGATCAAAGGCCTGCACTACCATGATCCACCACAAATGAGCTTTTAAAACCCTACATTCGGGCTGGAGAGATGGCTCAGAGGTTAAGAGCACTGACTGCTTTTAGTTCAATTCAAGGTCCTGAGTTCAATTCCCAGCAACCACATGGTGGCTCACAACTATCCATAATGAGATCTGGTGCCCTCTTCTGGCCTGCAGGCAAACATGCTGTATACATAATAATGAAAAAAAAAATAGAACCACTAAAAAAAAAAAAGATTCTATAAAACCCTACATTCAAGGATTAGTTCCTAGCACCCATATGACAGTTTACAAAACCACTCTAACTCCTTACTGGAAACCTGATGCTCTCTCTTAGGGCTTCTGTACTGCACATACTTGCAGGCAAATACTCCAAAGTACTAAGTTACAATAAATATATCTTTAAAAATCTCCAGGCTGGGCAGTGGTGGTGCACACCTTGATCCCCAGCACTGGGGAAGCAGAGACAGGCAGCTCTCTGAGTTTGAGGCCAGACAGGTCTACAGATTCAGTTTCAGGAGAGCCAAGGCTACACAGAGAAACTCTGTCTCTGTCTCAAAAAACAAAATGATAATAACAACAACAATAATAATAACAATAATAAAAAATTTCCCACCTACATGACAAAAATGAAGCTCAGTGCTGGTCTAACTTGCACAGCCGTGGTTTTGATCCCCTCACCCCTACTACAACAAATAAAACAAAAAACACACCCACCTTCAAAATAAAACAATGAAAGTAAATCTGTAACACTACTATCTTGAAATACAAAGACCTCTTTCCTTCATCAATACCTGTTTGTTTGGTTTTAATATAAAACAATTGTTAGGGCTGGAGAGATGGCTCAGAGGTTTAAGAGCACTAACTGCTCTTCCAGAGGACCCGGGTTCAATTCCCAGCACCCATAGGGGAACTCACAACTGTCTCTAACTCCAAGATCTGACACCCTCACACAGACATACATGCAGGCAAAACATTAATACATATAAAGTAAAAATAATTTATTTTAAAAAATTATTCTAAAAGCTGAGTATGGTAATACGCACCAGTAAACCAAAACATCAATACATATAAAGTAAAAATAATATGGGGGCTGGAGAGATGGCTCAGAGGTTAAGAGCACTGGCTGCTCTTCCAAAGGTTCTGAGTTCAATTCCTGGCACCCACATGGTGGCTCACAACCATCTATAATGAGATCTGGTGCCCTCTTCTGGCCTGCAGGGATACTGTATACATAATAAATAAATTAAATTAAAAAAATAATAATTTATTTTAAAAAATTATTCTAAAAGCTGAGTATGGTAATACACACCAGTAAACCAACACTTGGAAAGCTGGGGCAGGAGGATAGAGAGTTTGAGGCCAGCCTAAACTACTTCAGACAGTCTAAAATAAAGGGAAAGAGGGAAGAAGGGAGAGGAGGAAGAAAAATATCTGGGTTGCTCTAAAATATCTTAAAAAACAAAAGGTGGGCCGGGTGGCAGTGGCACATGCCTTTAATCCCAGCACTTGGGAGGCAGAGGCAAGTGATCTCTGTGAGTTCAAGGCCAGCCTGATTGTACAAGAGGAGTTCCAGGACTACAGAGACAAACCCTGTCTGAACCCCCTCCACCATCCCCACTACCCCTCAAAAAACAAACTACCTTGTAGGCCAGCCTATAATCCCAGCAACTCAGGAGGAAGAGGTGGAGAAGAACCAGTTCAAAGCCAGACTGAGATATAGTACGCAAGACCCTACTCCATAAAAGAAAGACTTCAGGGGCTGGAGAGATGGCTCAGAGGTTAAGAGCACTGGCTGTTCTTCCAGAGGTCCTGAGTTCAATTCCCAGGAACCACATGGTGGCTCACAACCATCTGTAATGAGATCTGACGCCCTCTTCTGGCCTGCAGGTATACATGCAAACAGAGCATTGTATATACAATAAATTTTATAAAAAAAAAAAAAAAAAAAAGACGTCAGCTATAGTCATGCATGCCTGTCATCTCAGCACAGGGGGCAGAGGCAGAAGGATAAGGTCATGGTGGACAGTAAGTCAGAAGTCAGCCTAGACTACACGAGACTCTAAAACAGAAACAGAACAAAAAAGTTTAATTATAAAAAAAAGGTCAGACTAAATTTGAATAAATTCAAACATTTTTAACTAAGTTATTCCCAAAAAAACAGGCTACAGAAGAGATGTTTAAAACTGACAGCAATAGTGTGTTTACTACAAAGAGAATGTGTCTAACACCCTCCACACAGCATTGACATAAAATGTTCAGTAAATGCGAGCTGTTAGTGATTTCTGTTAGAAATATCTAAAAATTCTTTGATTACACTAGTCTCCTCTATTCGAATAAACACATCTTGCTCATTCCCTATATCCTCAGGATTTTGGCACAAATTAGATACACAATAAGTAATTTTGGACAAACAAGAAATGCAGACTGGGTAAGAGATGAGAGACAGAAGTACAGAAGAATGGTATAGGTATGAGCAGTAACAAGGGGAAGAGCAATGTATCTCCTGGGCCAGCTGACCTGCTGCTTATCACACAGTGAAACAGACTTAGAGTTTAGAAACTTTTACAACAATGTGACCTTGACCAATGATCAGATTTGCATTCTTTGAGGATTTTTATTAGGAAATAATTAGTCATAGGAAGTTACAAAAGACAGTATTCTTGTACTCTACCCAACTCCCCTACACAGTAAGCACACAGCTTAAGTACAGATTGAAACCAGGGACCTGAGAGCGGTCCAAGCGCTAGTGTCATTTTTGTCGCTGTGACAAAACCCTGACCAAAAACAACTTAAGGGAAGAGTTTATGCAATTAACGTTTCCAGGTTACAGTCCATCATCCTGGGAAGTCAGGGCAGGAACTCAAGCAGAAACCATGGGAAAACACTGTCTGCTGTTTTGCTTGCAGACTCAAGCTTAGCTTTCTTATAATAGTCCAGGACCACCTGCCCAAACTGATGCCACCCACAGTAGACAAGCACACCTACATTTATTAATAATCAAGCCCACAGGACAATACATTACTGCTCACTAGATTAAATCTTGTCACTATTTTTTTTAAACACGGAACTCAAATTCACTTCTGTGTACAAACACAGTTCTATGTAATTTCATCCCATGTAGATATGTGTAACCACCACTACAATCAAAACATAGCTATTCAGTGGCTCAATTATCTTCAATGTCTAAATTTTAAAATTTTTATATGTATGTTTTGCTTGTCTGTATATACGTGAATCATGTGAGTGCCTGGTGCCCTTGGAAGCCAAAAGAGGGTGTTGGATCCTCTGGAACTAGAATTACAGATGGTTCTGAGTGGCCAAGTAAGACCGGAGCCCAGATCCTCTGTACTTACCCTGAATCATCTTTCCAACCCTCAGTGTCTAAATTTTTCATTTTTTCTAGGAACTCAATTTTGTTGTGCTTAAAAAGTTATTGATCTGTAACAGTGAAATAAAGAAAAATATGTCCAATTTATATCATATATAAACATTCTTCATGTTCCTTGAATTTTCTAGTACATCAATGTACGATATCCTAACTTAGGTCTACAACAAAACTGCAAAATAGATGAATGCTAAGCTAGCAAGGCTCTAGTACCAGTAACCATCAAAATCATCTTAAAAATAAGCAAGTTAAGGACTGGGGATGCTTTTCCTCATACTGGGTGGCCTTGTCCAGCCTTAAGACAAGGGGAGGTAGTCTTACTGCAACTTGATATGCCATGTTTAGTTAACTGCCATGGAAGGCCTGCCCTTTCCTGAAGAGAAACAGAGGAGTGAATGGGGCGGGGAAGAGGGCAGGAGGGAACAGAGGGGAGGTGGTGGGGGGAGAGACTGGGAGGAGAAGGAGGGGAAACTGTGGTTGAGATGTAAAAAAAAAAAAAAGTGTATGTAAAATAGTATTATTAAAGTTAAAAAAAAAAATAACTGGGGATGGTCAGTGGTGGTGGAACACATCTTTAATCCCGGTACTTGGGAGGCAGAGGCAGGCAGGATCTCTGAGTGGGAGGCCAGTCTGGTCTACAGAGTGAGTTCCAGGATGATTAGGGCTGTCTCAAAAAACAAAACAAAACAAAACAAAAAAAACAGAAACAAAAACTGGGGATGTAGTTCAGTTATAGAGTGCTAAATGGATATGAGGCCCCAAGCTTGGTTCTCACCGATGAAATAAAATTTTAAAAAGAAAAACTTATAAAACCATACACATATATAAACATGTATTTTATTCTTTTTTTTTTTTTTAAAAGATTTATTTATTATGTATACAGTGTTCTGTCTGCAGGTCAGAAGAGGGCACCAGATCTCATTACAGATGGTTGTGAGCCACCATGCGGTTGCTGGGAATTGAACTCAGGTCCTCTGGAAGAGCAGTCAGTGCTCTTAACCTCTGAGCCATTACTCCAGCCCTAAACATGTATTTTAAAACACTTACATAGGGCTGTGAAGATGGCTGCTCTTGCAGAGGGCCTGAGTTCAGTTCCCAACACCACAAGAATGGCTCCCAATTGCCTGAGATACCAGTTCCAGGGGATCTGACATTGCTGGTCCCTGCATTCATGTACGTACACACACACACACACACACACACACACACACACATTCATAACTAAAAATAAAATCTTCACTCATGTAGAAAATATTGAAAATAAAAATGCTTAAGCAGTGAATGCATGTCAGAAAAAACACACAGCTAACAAAAAAATTTCCAGCAAGCATGTGTTCAGCTGAAAAATATGCTATCATGGATTTTAATCTCATTGTCTAGTACCACACCAGTATCCTCTTTAATGACAAAGAAAAAAATACTTCAACAAAGAACATTAGGTTCTCCTTAATAGTTACACTATTATTCTAAAGCACCTGACCAATATTGTAATTCAAGAAAGTCTTTTCTGCTCAGTCACCACTATTACAAAGTTTATATCAGCTAGTAACATTATTTCTTACATAAACTATTGTTAATGTGCAATATACATCATATGTATAATAAGCAATATTGTTTATAATTGCACAACTTGCTTCCTACATTATTGCACAATATAAGTTTTGTTTTTTAATGGGCCTGGTAAAGTTACCATAGAGTACACCTATTTTGGTTACTTTAAAGGAACTTTTGAAGTACATTTTTTTACCAATTTCTTTATTTCTCCCTCCCATCCCCCCCACCCCCCGACCCCCCCCACCCCCACCCCCACCCCCACTCCTCCGCCCTCCAAGGTTCCTCTGTGTATCTCTGGCTGTCCTGGAACTCACTCTGCAGACCATATTGGCTTTGAACCCACAGAGATCTGCCTGTCTCTGCCTCTTGAATGTTGGAATTAAAATTGTGTGTGCTTTTTAATTTATTTTTTATTTTATGTGCATCGGTGTTTTGTCTGCATGTGTGTCTGTGTTAGAGCGTCAATTCCTCTGGAACTGGAGTCACACACAGTTGCGAGCTTCATGTGGGTACTGGGAATTGAACCCTGGTCCTCTGCAAGAGTAGCCAGGGCTCTCAACTGTTGAGCCATCTCTCCAGCCCTACATTTTTACCAATTTCTAAGTAGGTACTTTATTGTATGTTAATAAAATTCACCTCTATAGATAACCCAACTATACTTTTAGCACAGAAGCAGTACTATAAAATATGTAGTTTATGTTTTAGAATGCATATAGTTGCCCTGGGAATAGATAAATTAATGGCAGTCATATTTTTTTTGTTGTTGTTTTTCGAGACAGGGTTTCTCTATGTAGCTTTGCGCCTTTCCTGGAACTCACTTGGTAGTCCAGGCTGGCCTCGAACTCACAGAGATCCGCCTGGCTCTGCCTCCCGAGTGCTGGGATTAAAGGCGTGCGCCACCACCGCCCGGTTTTAACCAGACAATTAAAAAAAAAAATCAAGGCCAGCCAGCCATGGTGGGAGGCAGAGGCAGACCAGCTTGGTCTACAGAGGAAGTTTCAGGACAGCCAGGGCTACATAAAGGAAACCCACCCTAGCTGGGAAAACAAAACAAAACTGGCACCAGTGAGATGGCTCAGCAGGTAAAGGCACTTGCCCCCAAGTCTGACAATCTAATTTCGACACCTGGGACTCACGTGGTACAAGGGAATAACTCCCAAAATGACCTCCATAGGTATATAGGTACACACACATACAAAATAAAATTAACACAAGCCTTTGTACATGCTGAAGAATAGAAGAATGGGTTTCCATAGGAAGGGTTTCTGTAGCCATTATATACTTAATAAATATTTGTTCTATTTGACATTCTTATTATTATTATTATTATTATTATTATTATTATTATTATTATGGGTTTTGTTTTTTTTTGAGACAGGGTTTCTCTGTGTAGCTTTGCACCTTTCCTGGAACTCGCTTTGTAGACCAGGCTGGCCTTGAACTCACAGAGATCTGCCTGCCTTTGCCTCCCAGTGCTGGGATTAAAGGCGTGCGCCACCACCACCCAGCCTCTATTTACATTCTTATCTATCAAACCTGGTGTTGTCAGACTACTCAAAGACAGTATACAATTAATAACTATTACCAAGAAGCCAAATATCAGCTGGGCAGTGGTGGCGCACGCCTTTAATACCAGCACTTGGGAGGCAGAGGCAGGCGGATCTCTGTGAGTTCGAGGCCAGCCTGGTCTACATAGATAGATCCAGGAAAGACGCAAAGCTACACAGAGAAACCCTGTCTCGAGAAAAAAAAAAAAAAAAAAAAAAAAAGAAGCCAAATATCAGACAAAAGACTCAAAGTGTAAGTTACATCATGTTTCACAAAGAACATTTAGGATCACTATATAACCCTTCCTAAAGAGAAAGTCTAGGAGTTGGGGATTTAGCTCAGTGGTAGAGTGCTTGCCTAGTAAGGTCCTCAGCTCTGGAAAAAAAGAGAGAGTCTAACTAAACTTGGCAAGGAAGTGGGCAGTAGCAAGAGCTATAGTCAGAAACTACCACTTGCTCCAATTCTTGCAAGCCCAAAGCAGTGTTCACAGTAAGCAGCCCTTCTATCAGGCCTGTTTGCACAATTATAGTCTTATCAACACCCACATCATCCCAAAGCTATTTTAACTAGCAAGATGTTAGCATTTGACAGAAAAAGCACTCTAAAATAAAAGGCAGATTTAGAGACTCACATCAACTTTAGAACTCAATTTAAATAACCAATTTACTTACTCAGCTGGAAAAGCCACTAAGTAGCCACTATGCCTGACCAAAATGAAACAAAGGACTACCAAACCTTATTGTTTTTTAAATGCCTCATTTGTGTTTAGCAAATATAGTAAACTACCTTCAAAATTTAAATACAAACATACTCAGAGATTAAAAAAAAAAAGTATAGTTATAAATATTAAGTTACCTGAATGTGCTAAGGGAATGCCTTAAAGTCATATATTAAAACACTTAGGGAATAAGAAGGATCCTGATGTCATGATGTCTAACAGCTCAGACAAAAAAAATTTCAAAAAAACCGAGAGGCTAGTAAAATGGCCCACCAGGTAAAAAGCAAGGCTCACCACTTCAGTGTGATCCCTAGAAGTCAAGTTATAAGGAGAGAACTAATCTCCAACAGTGGTTCTCTGACCTCCACATTGAGCATGACATTCACATGTCCACCTAACAGACACACAGACTACTCACTCATTTTCATATACATGCACACACACACAAATTAGGGGAAAGTAATACAAATGGCAAAATTTCCATTACTGGTGGTTAATCTAGGCTAAATTATAGTATAACGGCTCATGTCTATAATGCAAGTATTTGTTAAGTTGAGTCAGAAGAATTGGGAAAGTCTCAAAAAATGTTATACTATTATAACCTGAGATGTACATGTCTATAATCCCAGCCCTAGCACTCTAGGGGATAATGTAGTAAGATAACAATTTCCAGGCCAGGATAGACTACACAGCAAAATCTTGTCTCAAAAACAAAATGATGCCTGGCAGCAGTGGCACACGCCTTTAATCCCAGCACTCGTGAGGCAGAGCCAGGCAGATCTCTTGAGTTCGAGGCCAGCCTGGTCTACAGAGCAGGATCCAGGACAGGCACCAAAACTATACAGAGAAACCCTGTCTTGAAAAACAACAAAACCATACAAAAAACAAAATGAAACACACAAGCCAGATTTTCTCAAAAAGAAATCTAAACCTGATTGATGATTCTAAACTCTCCCTCTATGTTTTACAATAGTTTTTAGTGCCCTATAACGTAAGGTACTATTCTAATATTATAGTTTTTGTTATTTTATCTTCTTGTTTAAGGTACTATTTGATAGCTGTACTGAATGAATTAACAGAAATGATAAGTTGCTCAGCAAGTCTCTAACCCAAGTTGGCCATCTTTTGCTATCTGTCATTCACCATGACTAGTCTATCTTCAGCACAAGTGACGACTCATGGAACAGCAGCAAATACTGGGGTTATTAGAAATTCCTATTAAGAATAAATCACGCCAGACAGTGGTAGCACACGCCTTTAATCCCAGCACTTAGGAGGCAGAGGCAGGAGGATCTCTGAGTTCAAGGACAGCCTGTTCTACAGAGTGAGTTCCAAAACTCTACAGAGACCTTGACTAAACAACAATAATAATAATAAACTGCCAGGTATAGTGGCCTTTAATCTAGCATTCAGGAGGCAGAAGCAGGCAGATTTCTGTGAGTATGGACCCAGCCTGGTCTACACAGTAAGTTCCAGGCCAGCCAAGGCTACAATGGTAAGACCCTGTCTCAAAAAATCGTACTGGACACAGTGGTATACACTTCCCCCTCCACCCGCTACAGTACTGGGGTTTGAATCCAGGACCTCATGCATGCCATCCAAGTGTTCAACCACTAAACTCTATCACCAGCATTATTATAATTATTTCTTTAAGACACAGTCTTACTAAGTTGCTAAACTGGCCTTGAATTAACTCAGGAACCCAACCATGCTTGAATATTTGATCCTCCTGCCTTAAGACTACCAGTCACTAGTAGGATTACTAGTCTGTACCAACAGGCCTATTGATGGTACACACTTGTAATCCTATCCCTTAGAAGGTCAAGGCAGGAGTTGAAGGTCACCAGGAGGTATCAGCGAGATCCTGTCTCATCAGCAAAAAAACAACAAAAGAGGCTCATACACTAAATCTTCACAGTGGAGCTTCAAAAGAGCATTCCTTGCCTCATGGTGTCACATCTATATTCTCAGCACTTAGGACACAGAGGCACAAGAACCATGGAATTCACACTAGCCTTAACTACATATTAAGATTTTATCTAAACTAAACCAAGAAGAATTTCTGGTCTTTATTTTTCTTTCTACAATGGATGTCTTGGTAATCTCATCCAGTCTGGTGGCTTTGTACACTACCTAAATAGATGACTACAAATTTATCTCCAGCTTAGACCTTTCCCTGAACACCAGACTTGCTTAACAGTCCAACCTAAATGTCTTAACAAGCATCTCCAATTTACTACGCCTAAAAAAGAACTACTAATCCCAACTCGATCTTTCTACATCACCCCTAACTTAGTGGAGGGCAAATTTCCAACTGACAGACCAAAAACCTTAGAATCATCCTTAACTTCTCTCATATGCCACATGTGTCAACAAATCATATTTAATCCTCAACATACATTCAGCATTCATCTGTTTCAGATACTACCTTGGTATAAGCCACCAGCAACTCTCTTCTGGAGAGAGTAATCTTCTGGATTACTAGCTTCTTTACAAGTCTTCAGGCTTCCATTCTGTTCCTCTCTGCAATTCTACAAATGATCCTTCTGAAGCTGAAAGCAAATCATATCATTCCTCTGATTAAAACTCACAGTAGGGTGCACATGCAGTCCCAGATGCTCAGGAGGCTGAGGCAGGAAGATCACTTGAGCTCAAGAATTCAAAGGCAGCCTGGGTTCCTCTCAAAAAACCAAAATCAAACAAATAAGACCCAGCCAAATCCTTAGACTGGCTCTACAAAGCTTTAAGAAACCTGCACTCAGCCTACTGTGAACCTATTGACTGTTAATTTCTTTCTCATTCAGTTCTGGCCACACTGAGAAGAGCTTGGAATGTTTCCTCAGCTCCTTATTACCTCTACTTGAGTTATAATGGTTACTGCCCTGCCACCCCACTACATACATACACATACATACACATACACACACACACACACACACACACACACACACACACACACACACTTTCTTTGTTTTTTTCTGAGACAGGGTTTCTGCGTAGCCCTGCCCGTCCTTGGAACTGGCTCTGTAGACCAGGCTGGCCTTGAACCCACCTCTGCCTCCCAAATGCTGAGATTAAAGGTTCGAGCCACCAACGCCCTCTATATCTCTAAGTATTACTCTCTCAAGGATGCTTACCAGTTTACCCCATTTTATACTATCTCTCCTTTAACAATAACAAATCTCTCACGTTCTACAGGGTTTCCTAAAACATTTTACCTTTGCTCATTCTGCATAACTGTTTATTGACCTCATTGGAATGCAAACTTCACAAGGACAAATTTTTGTTGCTCTACAATACCAACCTTTAGTAAAGATAGGCCTGTGGTTAAAAAAAAAAAAAAAAAAAAGCAAAACTCCGCTTTTTATCATGTGTCTCCTTTATGACAGGTCCTTGAAGACTGATGGGATGAGCCTTGCCCTCACTAGCTACCCCTACACTATAATGGACACCTAATGTAGTTACTCAAATGAGTATAGCCATTTCACCTGGATACAATGTCATTTATACTGTAAGAAAGGCCACACACTTGCATCTGATTAAAGAGTGAGTAGAAGACAGATATAGACCACCAGGCCTCAACTCAAACTCTAATCAAAGCAAATTTACATGTCACCTCAACTTCCCCTTTTCTTTTTTTTTGTTTTTTTTTTTGTTTGGTTTTTCGAGACAGGGTTTCTCTGTGTAGCTTTGTGCCTTTCCTGGGACTCACTTGGTAGTCCAGGCTGGCCTCGAACTCACAGAGATCCGCCTGGCTCTGCCTCCCGAGTGCTGGGATTAAAGGCGTGCGCCACCACCGCCTGGCAACTTCCCCTTTTCAAAGAACCATTTCAAACTATCCCAAGTCTGAAAGGGAATGACTTGCCTCTTCACAACCACGTTTCCCCTCAACTTCAGTCAATTTCATCTTTTATCTTAAATCACACCTCTCAATTTTCCCTAGTAACCTGGCTTGCACACACCACACTCTATGCCAAGAGCTATTCACTCATTATCTCATGTAATCTCCTCCAAAGCCCCAGGAAGCTGCCACCACTAGGCTAACCATTCCCCACATGGGAAACCCAAATTTAAAGAGAAGTCATTTGTCCCAGGTTAAATTAGTGTTCCAGTGCAGGTCTGTCTGGCTCTGAAATTCGTCCTTTAACCTTGCTTCCTCCCAGTTTGAAGCACGACTTCCTCACATGGTCTGCTATCACTCACTTCTCATTTCTTGGCCAGGCCTCATTTTCTTCAGATGTAAAACAGGTGATATTGTTCAAGATGCCTACCAACATCTTCAGTCCAGTATTAAGAAAACATTTTATAACCTATACAGGTTAATAAACAGGAAAGAAATACACATGTATCAGAACTTACTCATCACTATTAAAAACTCTGAAGCAGTAAAGCCAGAAAAGCAATAATATCCCGAGACTGTGAAAAACAATAAACATTATTCCTCACTTGCACAGTAAAGATACACTTCGGACCCATTTTTCCACATATTATGAAAAATGTTTTCCTCCAATTAAAAAAAGGATATAATCCTATCAGCTTTTAGACTTCACCACGAAACCTGAAGAAGTCACTGGAAGGCTCTGCACCTTTCCTGGGGCTAGCATGCTACTTTGTACAAGGGAAGCAGTCAACACTGACTGAATTATACAAATTCCTTTTGAGATTTTTCAAGTCTCAAACCCCTATAACAGAACTTTGCTACTGGACTGATTGTACAGTAAATCCAAACATTCTAATTAAAATGTTAATCCAAAGCCAAGAACCCAGGAAAGGATAAAGCCATGCTGGTTCACGACTGCAAGAAAGAGATGGATTTTGTTTTATTAAGACCACATAAAGACTGTGTGTGCACAGAAGTGATCTATGTATCAAGCCTATCTCTGCAAAGCGCAGGCTGTAACTAAAAAGCCAGAGGGCAGCAGGCAGAAGGGTCTCTGCAAGCTTAAAAGTAAGCAAGATTTAACTACTCAGGCTGTTCTTATGTTGGGAACTGGACCATCAAAATTCTCCCAATAAAATTTTATACTTTTTTCTTAAGGCAGCATAAGGGTTTTGCTTTTTGTGTGGAGATAACCAACACTCCAACAAAATAACTTTTGTGTTACAATACCAAAAAACTATCATGGAAGATCCAGATATTTCTGAACCAAGGTTAAAATTTTTGGCTAAGGTTCCAAAGAATGTATGTGTCATACTTCAGTTATAAAAGTTTAAGTTTCACTAGAAATCCCTATAAACGTTAACTTTGAAATGAATTTTGTGTGCCCTTAAGTTGTAGACATCAATAGGAGCGAATCGAGTTGAAGAATGGTTTTCAGGTTGGTTAGTGGCCAGCACCTGTAATCCCAGCGGCAGGAGGCTGAAGAGGGAGGAGCCCCAGGTTCAAGGCCAGCCTGGGCTACACTGTAAATTTAAGACCAGCCTGGGTAACAGAATGAGACCATTTCTCTAAAAACAACAAAAACGATCTTGTGAGGGTTTAGGGAAGGAACTGACTCCAGACTCTCCAGTGGAAGCTTTCTGTTTACTTTTGTTGTTGAGGCCATCTCCTGTAAGCAGCCGAGGCTGCCCACAATGCTAGCTCAGGTGGTATTACAGGTGTATACCACCAAATGTGACGGGAATGGAAGCTTGCTGTGCTACCAGATACTGTCCAACAGAAACACAAAAATGTCCTAACTGAAAAGAAACTACATTTTGGACAAAACTGTATTTCGCTTTACAAGAACACTCTCTTTAGATAAGAATATGCAAAGAGATTTCTGGGTCTCTTAACTAAATCTTCACACGCAGCAAAAAAGTCATCCTTGTAGGTAAGATTCTGTTACCTAAGGAATAGTATGCCAAAGTGTTCATGCCTCATAATCGAGAAAAGAAACGTTTGTCAGGTTTTCACTTTCAGGTAAAAACAAAAAACAAAACTGGTGTCACCTTAACAACGAGACCAGACAAACCTCGCCACCATTACAAAACCCAAGTGCCAAAGGTGCAGACTGTGAAGCTCATGGCACTACTGGGCCAGGGTCGAGTGCCCAAGGAGGAAAAAAAAAAAGAAAATCAAAACCAAGAGTGCAACGCGGGGCCCCTCCGCGGACCGCAGCGGGGAGACGCGCGCTAGGCCCTTCCGGTCGGAGTTGCCGTCACCGGTAGGCCGGGCGACGGGCCGAGCTTCCACCCGAGCCCGGGGATTCTCGGCCTGTACTCGCGGCGTCCTATAACCGACTTTGGCCTCAGCGGCGCCTTGGACTATGCACCGTGGTTTGCAACAGAAGCCCGGGGCGCCGCAGAGTGTCCCGGAGGAGCCGCGGGGAGCGCCGAGCCCTGGGCTGGCCGACTGAGGACGCGGCAACGGCAGGGGCCGCCCCTCCCCCACCGGGCCGCCCCAACTGCCGCTGCTCGCGTCGCAGCGGTCTCCGCGCCAGGCCCAACCGCCGGGGCAGCCGAGGCCAAGCCAGGTGGCCTGAAGTGGCTGCGCCCGGCCTGCGCCCCACCGCGACCGCGCGAAGCCGCCCAGGGCCCGTTACTCCGCGCGCCGCCACCGGTGAGGACGCGCCGCCCTCGGCTGAAGCGACCGACGGCAGCGGGAGGCCGCGGACCTGAGACTTACTCAGGGGTCGGGTGCTCGGGATCGTAGAAATCCCCCATCTTCGGTGGCGGCTGCGACGGCAGCTGCTTCATGAGGAGCAGCTGGAGGCGGCGACGCTAGCCCCCTCCCCGCGGCAGGCCGAGGCGGGGGAGGGGACCGGAGGGGAGGAGGCCGCTGGTCCGATCGCGGCGGCGGCAGGGGCGGCCCGCGTCGCTGGCTGGCTGGCTCGCCCGCTCACTCCCTCCCTCCCTCCGGCAACCGCCCGCCGCTCTCTCCCTCACACACTCCGGGAGCAACGCGCACCCCGCCCGCCCTGCAGCCTTGCAGGCCCAGCCCCTTAAAGAGACACGCACAGGCAGCCCACCGGCCGCCAGTCGGCGCGCCAGCCCCAGCCCGCCGACCCTGGCAGGGGCGGGTGCAACCCGCGGGCCGGGCCGGGCCTAGCCTGCGGCTTCCCGGAACAATAAGGCCCGGGGCTGAGTGTTGTAGGCGGGTCCCGGAGCTGCAGGGCCGACGTCGGGGGAGCTGGCCGAGGCCCTCGGAGCCCTCCACCACCCGAAGCCCCGGAGCCCTCGGAGAGCCCGGCCTCCAGGCTGCGAGGTAGCGCAGCTGCCGCTCTCGCCCCTGTATTTCTTCTCCCTTGCCTCTTCATCCCGCTCTCAACGCGAACCGAAGCCAAGCTAAGCTGGGGAAGCTTCTCGGGCCAGGCTTCTCGGATACGCCCTCCTCCTGCCAGCCTCCCGCCTGGTCTGCTCCCGCCGCCCCCACCACCGTGTCCCCGCCACCCCTACCTTCCTCCTCTCCGCAGTATTCTGCCCACACCCCAAAAGTCTGAAAGGCTATGTTTGTTCTTAAGGCCTCGGAGGCAGTGCCTGGGGAAAAGGTTATTAATTACCTTCTTGCAAAAAAGAAAAAGAAAAAAAGAAAGTTAGATAACGTGAAACTACGAGCTTCTTGTTTCTGGAAGGAGAAGCAGGAATGCGCAGGAACTATTAGCTAAACGACGCTGAATGTATAGCAGTTGCTTATCACGAAAGTGGCAGTTAATAGTTCAAATCTTTGTGGAATATTTTAGCCACTAATTTTTTAATTGGATTTACCAATAAATTGAAATATGATATAACAGAAATCCTTCACTGGCTAACTTTGCCATGTTGTTTAGACAAGGTCTTTTATAGTTTAGACTTTCCTTGAACACTTGAATGTACACCCTCTTGAGTGCTGGGATTCTAGCTTTTAAAATGTATTTTTAAAATTGTGTATGTATGGTGTGTGTTGAGGCACACACATGCACATGTGTGGAGACCAGAGGACAAGGTTAGCGAGTCCATTCTCTCCTCCCACAGTGTGGGTCCCCAGGGATGTAACTTACTCATAAGTCTAGGCAGCAAGTGTTTTTATGGACTGAGTCATCTCACAGGCTCCTAAAATGTATTTTTTTAACTTGTATGTAAACTAGCAGTATCTATTTTCTTTCTATCATTTCATATAGAGGTTAATTTTTTTTCCCTGGTAACTTTAGGCATATGGAGGTTCAAGGTCCACCAAACTCTCTAGGTTTTAATCTCCCACAGCCATTTTGTTTTGCTTTGGTTCTTGAGTTTTTGAGTTTTCACTTGTGGCACTGGAACTTGCTGCGTACCCTAGGCTCACCTTAAACTCAGAATCCTTCTGCCCCAGCCTCCCTGACGATGGGATCCCAGGTGCCAGACGACACACCTGCTGAAGATGAAAGTTTAAATGTGAAGAGATTCACTGATCAAAGAGGAAATGAGGTGCTTGTGAAACCCTGAGCTTCCTCTTTTTGACTTCTTTGTATGTTTGTTTTTGAGACAGGGTTTTGTGCATCCCAGCTGGCCTTGACCTCTGTCAATGATGACTTGAATTTCTCATTCTCCTGCATCTACCACTCAGTGCTGAGATTACAGGCATGAATCACCGCAACCAGTTTATATGGTGCTTGGGATTGAACTCCAGGCTTGCTGAATACTAGACTAACACTCCACCAACTGAGAAACATCCCCAGTCCATGAAACCCTAAACTTTAACAGATGTCAACACATTTTAGGTTATTACAGTCCAATGGATAACTTCTGGCACTATGTAAACCAATACCAGGTAATTTCTAGCCATATGACACTGAGCATGGCTGTTTCTCTGGCTTCTACTGCCTTGTGTATACAATAGGAGTGTACCTACCACACAGATAATATTGTGAACGTGTTTGTACAATGCCTCTCATTAAACAGTAAGGTATCTCTAAGGCTTTCTTTTTTTTTTTCAGATTCAATATGTATCCCAGGTTTGCCTGGAGGTTGAAGTCCCCCTGCCTCAGCCTCTCTGTGCCACCACGCCCAACTCTTAGGTTTTGAATAGATTTGGAATGCTTTGCCTTAAATGCCGCATAAGCCATTGGCAGCCGCTTGGCATTGGAATAGGCTATTTTAGGTGGAAACTATAAGTTGAGAGGAATCCAAAATGAGGTGTGCCAGTTTCCTGTTTCCTTAAAAACAAAGTAAGCAGTTCTTTAGCAGGGGACAGAAGAGCAGTACTTGCAAGGGTGATGGTAACATTAGTCAGGTCAGAACCCAATGGAGTAAAAGCATGTCAAACCATGGGGGTCAGTGGAAATTGTAAGGCCCATGGCTCTTTGATTCAAACTTTTCAGGCAGCATCTTTGAGACAGTATTCAGGATTCTCTGGAGTCTGGTTTGCTGTGCACATCTCAGGTTGGCCTCAGCCTCCAAGTACTAGGGCTACAAGTATGTACCACCACACACAGTTTAAATTCAATCAAAGAAAATGCAGCCTTGGAATACGTCCTGGTAGAGAGCAGGGGCATCAAGGTCATCCTCAGCTACAGAGATTGGGGCCAGCCTGCGCTATATTAGACCCTGGTTTGGATATCTTTTTTTTTTCTTTTCAGCCCAGACTTGCCTTAAAATTCCCTATCCTCCTACTTCAGGTTCCATATTTACTGTGACTGGCTTCCTGACCAAAGCAGTAAATACTTTTTAACTTATTGGATACTTTTCCTTTTTTTAAAAGACTGGGTCTCACTTTGTAGACCAGACAGGCCTTAAACTCAGAGATATACCTGCTTCTGCTTCCTGAGTGCTAGGATTAAAGGCATGAGCTACCATCCCCTGTAATCCCATGCTTTTATACAAAAAGCCCTCCAATGTGTTTAAAGGGAAAAAGTCGGGGTTGGGGATTTGTCAGTGGTAGAGTGCTTGCCTAGCAAGCATAAGGCCCTGGGTTCGGTCCTCAGCTCAGGGATGGGGGTGGGGAGTCCCCAATCCCCAACATGAACCCTGTTCCCCACTCCTAGAGTGCTGAGTACCATAAAAAACTTGAGAATTGCTTCTAGCATCTCCCATAGGCCCAGACCGCATCTATCCCAGCAGACCTCAGGGTGGCTACTAGTTGCCCCTAAAGTCAACTTTAGGGTCTTATGAAAAAGGAAAGAAAGCCAAAGCGTCATCCCACACAGGTATGTCCTAGGGTTTGGTGAAGAGCTGGGAAAACATTTAGAATAGGGCAACACCAGTTGATCCTGAGCACATTCCCCAAAACTATGTTTTCCCTCCCAATGCTGCAAATTGAACCCAGTGCCTTGTATATGCTCGGTGTCCTAGTTAGCTTTGTCAACTTGACTTAGCCTAGAGTCACCGGAGAGGAAAAGCCTCAGTTGAGGAATTGACTAGATGAGATTGGTCTGTGGGGAATTATAAATGGAGGATGGCCTCCTCACCCACTGTGGGCAGCACATACCTAGGTAGCTGGTCCGGGGCTATATAAGGAAGCTAGCATAATTTCTGCTCTGATTTTCCTACGTGATGGATTGTGTCCTGGAAGTATAAGCCATTTCCTCCCCTAGGTTGCTTCTGGTCCAAGTGTTTTTATCACAGCAACAGAGTGAAACTAGAACACTAAGCAGCCCCTACCACTGAACTATATCCACAGCCAATATAAAGACTTTGAGCTAATATATCGACTAATATACAAATGAATATATACTGACTGATGCAACACATGTGTCAAGCAATTAAATGTGTTCTAAGACATCACTGGGTGATACTTTCTTCCCAAATGGCATATTTTTCCTTTTTTTTTTTTTTTTTTTTTTTTTAGGTTTTTCCGAGACAGGGTTTCTCTGTGTAGCTTTGCGCCTTTCCTGGACCTCGCTCTGTAGGCCAGGCCTGCCTCTGCCTCCCGAGTGCTGGGATTAAAGGCGTGCGCCACCACTGCCTGGCGGCATATTTTTCCTATGCACTCAGGCCAGAGTTCTGACTCAAACGGGAACCTGACTAAGGCTCTGGGAAGACAAAAGGTCATTCCCTGTGAGTCTAGTGTTGAACTGGAATTGAGTGGGAGGCTACTTCCTACCCACTTCTTTCCTACCTCTCTACCTAATCCTTCCCCCAGATAATGATTGTCTCTCATGAACAGGAAGGCCACTGTTTAGGATATGTTGGGTGGCCAGCAAACTCTCAGGATCCTCTTGGCTCTGCCCCCAGTGCTGAGATTAACATGCGTGCAGCCATGCTTCTTATGCATATACAGGGAATTCAAACGTGGGTCCTCATGCTGGCAAGAGCAAGCACTCTTCCTCACTAGCCATGTCCTCTGTCACAGCTCATACCGTCCTCGTGTCCGAGGGCCTGAAGTTACCTCTGAGGTGTGATCCGGAATATTTTCTCTCACTGCTTCCCTTGACAGGGCTTCCACAGAATTCCACTGTAGGCTCTATCATCCTGGGCATTCAAGGATATCACATAGAGGACTGCTGTCCTACCATGTTCAAGGTCAAAGCCTTGGCCTACAATATCAGGAAGAAAGATTGCATGGAAGTTCCAAGAACATCTCACTCAGCAGAGACTGCACTTCTCAGCCCCAAGGTGCACTGGTCAGCTGGGAAGCCCCCAGAGGGCCTGTGTTTGTCCTGAGTGAAGCAGGAGCTCTTTCCCTATGGTACCATCCCCAAGGACACAAGCCCCAGAGCCTGAGGACTTGACTCAGGAGTAGTTTCCTCTTCCCTGCTCAGCCCTGCTGGGGTGATCCCTGTTCCTGTCCAGGGTGACCTAGTCACCTTCACTTGTTCTTATCTGTAGTCACACACCGAGAAAGAGAAGGAAGGAGGCAAGTCAGAGAAGCTGCAACACCTTTCCACATGTGCTTGGCTGGAAAGGTGTAGGATCTAAGGTCAGGCACTCCTGGGCACAGGAACCCAGTCTGCTTCTCCCTTTTGTAGATCACTTAACTGTTACCTGATCCTCTCCTGGTTGCCAATGAAGAAGGATGGGTTGAGAGAACTTAAGAAGTATTTTTCACACCAAGCTCATCTCAGGATGACCACTGAAGAGAGGGAAGAGGTTGCCAGGAGCCTGGGTTACTGTTTTGATTTCCTACTAAGGCTCAAGTGGCTTTTAGTTTTAATTTGTTTGAGAGGGGGTTCATATAGTCCAAACCGACCTTGAACTAGATATGTAGCTGAAGATGACTCTGAACTACTGATCCTCCTGTCACCGTAACCCAAATGCTGGGACTACAGGCCTGTCCTGCCATGCCTAGCTACAGTATTAGCCATTCTTTTTCTTTTTGGTGGTGTTGGAAGAGTTTCATGAATGCTAGGCAAGTATTGTACTACTGAGCTACACTCCCAGTCCTCCTCCCATCCCATGTATGTGTCTGGGGTGTGTGTGTGTGTGTGTGTGTGTGTGTGTGTGTGTGTGTGTGAGAGAGAGAGAGAGAGAGAGAGAGAGAGAGAGAGAGAGAGAGAGAGAGAGAGAGAGTTAGAGTTGCTAGGGACCGAATCCCAGGTGTAATGCTTGCTAGGCAAACACTAGGACTAGGTTTTAGCCACAACCTGTACATAATGAAGATGTCCTTTCAGACAGGAAATAAAAGTTTTTGGAATAATACTTAAAGTCCAAACTAGAAAGTAATTTTATCTTGATTTTACATTTGGTCGCAAATTAAAACCAAAAGTATTCTGTGGAGACAAGCAAGGGTGTCCTTTGGAGGATGTTCATCCTGGCAGGCAGGCAGGCAGGCAGGCAGGCGGGCAATTGTGTGTTCTCTGGGTTTGGTCCCAGCTTGCAGCAGAGTGAGTGGCTGGAGCTCTGAGCACGTGGTTTAGCAGCTTCCTTAGGACATACTAGAGTTGCTGGTCTTCAAGCTATTGAGGAGACTATTTTCTGTGTGACTGTTGGATGCCCACCATGGTTTTCATATAACTGTGCTGGAAGAAAAGGATGAAGAAAGGGGAACTTGATGATCAGGAAGTATGGTCTTAGCAAGGACTCACAAGCTATGCCAGTCACATTCAATTCATCATTTCTTCCTGCAAACATCACAGTCTAGAGACAAAATCTCTCTGGATGCACAGCAAATTCTATTAGAAATAACATTGCATTCAAACACTTTCTTCTTTCAATCTATGGAAAGTGTGTAAAGCTGTTTTGAAATAGCCTGGCGGTTATGTTTAAAAGGAGACATGCACTGGGCATAGTGATACACACCTTTAAATCTCAGCACTTAGGAGGCAGAGGCAGGAGGTGGATCTCTGGGAGCTCTGGTCTACATAGTGAGTTCCAGGACAGCAGAGCTACATAGTAAGATCCTGTCTTGAAAAAGAAGAAAAAAAAAAAAAAAAAAAAAAAAAAGGCATGCATGTTTCAATGGCCTATTTAAAATCTGACAGAGGCCAGGTGGTAGTGGCACACACTTTTAATCCCAGCATGTGGCAGGCAGAGGCGGGCAGATCTCTGTGAGTTTGAGACCAGCTTGGGCTACAGAGTGAGTTCCAGGAAAGGCGCCAAAACTACACAGAGAAACCCTGTCTGGAAAAAAAAAAATCTGACAGGGAATGGACTCAAAAAGGAAAAGATGTTATAGTTTGGATATTAAAGTATCCCTCAACAGTGTCCTGTATTTGAAAGCTTAGTTGTAGTAGAATATTATTTTAAGGTGTGTTACTTTTGTTTATGTTGCATTTGTTTAACTATGTGACGCTGTGTACTGTACCTGAGTAAAATACCTGATGGTCTAATAAAGAACTGGCCAATAGCAAGGCAGGAGAAAGGATGGGGGGGCTGGCAGGCAGAGAGAATAAATAGAAGGAGAAATCTAGCAGCCAGAAAAGGAGGAGGACTCTAGTGGCCAGCCATCCAGCTACACAGCAAGCCACGGAGTAAGAGTAAGATTTACAGAAGTAAGGGAAAAGCCCAGAGGGAAAAGATAGATGGGATAATTTAAGTTAAGGAAAGCTGGCTACAAACTAAGCCAAGCTAAGGCCAGGCATTTATAAGTAACAATAAGCCTGCATCTGTGTGTGAATTTACTTGGGAGCTGGGTGGCTGGCCCCCAAAAAAGTAAAAAACAACACTTAATCTCCACTGGTAGATCCAATCATTGAGTCATTGAGAGGTCATTGTGAAGGCTCTGACCTGATAAATGGATCTATCCACCAATGGCTTCATAACCTGATAAAATTATTGGAAGGCTGTGGGACACAAGAGTTAGGGCCTGGTTGGAGGGTGTAGGTCAATGGGGGTGTGCCCTGAAAGGTAGAGCATGTCCCTGGTCCAGTCCTGTTCTGCTTGAGCACCTTGAGACAAGCAGCTCTCCACATGCTCTTCTGATGCCATCTTGTTCTGATTTACCACAAGCCCATAACAACGGAACCAAGCATGATCAGAAACTGAGGCAAAATAAACCTTTCTTCGTTGTTTCTGTTTTTGTTTGTTTCTAGACAGACTCAAAACCGAGGCTTGCTTTGAACCACCCTTGCAAATAAGGGTGACTTGGAACTCCTGATCCTCCTGCCTCCAGCACTCAAGAGGCCTTTGTCACCAGCTCTGCTTAATCCTCCTACTCTGAAGCTCTTTCTCTCAGGTATTTGTCACAGCAACAGGAACCTAACACTGGAGAAGACCTCTTTAGATCTGGGCCTATTACTGCTGCAGGCCCGCCCTCTGGGTTTTTTTGTTTTGTTTTGTTTTTCAGACAGGGTTTCTCTGTGAAGCAGTCTTGCTGTCCTGGAACCCACTCTGTAGACCAGGCTGGCCTCAAACAGAGATCCACCCACCTCAGTCTCCCAAGTGCTGGGATTAAAGGCGTGCACCATCACCGCCCCGCTACCTTCTTTTTTAATTTAAATTCTGTCCTTTCACTACACTGCTAGGCTCCTTGAGAGCAGGTAGAAAAGGCTGTTGTCAAAGCAGGGGGCAGGAAGGAAGCAAATGTTAAAGCTAGCTTGGAATATGGAAAAGGACTGGAGCCCCAAGGTACAGACTGAACCTGCAATGCCGGCACTAAGCTGGAATTCTTTTTCTTTCTTGACATAGGGTCTCAATATAGCTCAATATGGCCTTGAACTCAAGATACTCCCACCTCAGCCCCCCAAAATGCTGAGGTTACAGGATTTGACATAATCCCTGGACTTTTTCCTCTCTGTGGTCCTTGGTATTGAACCCAGGGCCTTACACAGGCTAGGCAGATGCTCTGTTTCTGAGCTACATCTGTAGCATTCAAGCTGGAATTCTTGAAGGGATAAATGGCCCTAGGTTGATAATACTCTATGGTAACTACAAAAAGCAAATGCAGACAATGTAGTGATAAAAGCCTAAAATCCCAACACTTAGGAGACAGCAGGGGTTCAAGGCCACCCTCTGCTGCATAAATAGTTCAAGGCAGGCCTGAACTGCATGAAACCTTGTTTCAAAGAAAAAAAACAAAACAAACTCCTTGATGGCTCATGCCATTAATCCCAGCACTTGGGAGGCAGAGGCAGGTGGATCTCTGAGTTCGAGGCCAGCCTGATCTACAGATAGAGTTCCAGGAGAGGCAGGGCTACACAGACCTTGTCTCAAAAAAAAAAAAAAAAAAAAAAAAAAAAAAAAAAATCCAGCAGGATATGATGCTGAATCTCTGCAATCTCAGCACAGGGGAGGTTGAGGCAGGAGTATTAGGAGTTCAAGGTCAAGGTCATCCTCAGCTTCATAGTGAATTTGAAGCCAGCCTAAGCTAAATGAGATGGTGTCTTTTTTTTTTTTTTTTTTTTTTAAGACAGGGTCTCACTATGTAGCTTTTGCCTGGAACTCATTGTGTAGACCATACTGCTGACCTCAAACTCTAGAGATTCTCCTGCCTCTGTCTCCTAAGGAAAGGAGACCCTGTCTTAAGAATCAAAACAGCCGGGTGGCGGCGGCGGCGGCGGCGGCGGCGGCGGCGGCGGCGGCGGCGGCGGCGGCGGCGGCGGCGGCGGCGGCGGCGGCGGCGGCGGCGGCGGCGGCGGCGGCGGCGGCGGCGGCGCACGCCTTTAATCCCAGAAGTCCGGAGGCAGAGGCAGGCGGATCTCTGTGAGTTTGAGGCCAGCCTGGTCTACAGAGCGAGATCCAGGACAGGCACCAAAACTACACAGAGAAACCCTGTCTTGAAAAAAACCAAAAAAAAAAAAAAAAAAAGGAATCAAAACAACAACCTTTACCCGCCCACCCTCACAAACCAAAAAAACAAGTATACACCCTTGCAGGAAGAAAATAATTTCAATTTATGTGTTTTGCAGTCCTTAAGTCCAATCAAATATGAGCTTGTAACTTAAAATATATATTTTGGACTAGAGAGATAGCTCAGTGGTTAAGGGCACTGGCTGCTCTTACCAAAGGCCTGGGTTCAATTCTTATCACCCATATCTCAACTATCTCCAGTTCTGGGGAGTCCTATCCTACACCCTCTTCTGGCCTCTGCAGGCACCAAACATCCAAATGGTACACAGACATACATACCAGCAAAACACCCATACACAAAATACATTTTTTTTTGTTTTGTTTTGTTTTTGTTTTTTGGTTTTTCGAGACAGGGTTTCTCTGTGTAGTTTTGGTGCCTTTTCCTGGAACTCACTCTGTAGCCCAGGCTGGCCTCGAACTCACAGAGATCCGCCTGCCTCTTGCCTCCCGAGTGCTGGGATTAAAGGCGTGCGCCACCACTGCCCGGCTACAAAATGCATTTTTAAATGCAAGTATGCAAACACACATATACACACTAGATAGTCTCACAGTGAAGGAGAGTAAGAAAAATAGGAAACAGTGCTGAGTACGGTGGCACACACCTGTAATCTCATCTCGTAGAAAGTCCATGTAAGAGGATCAGGAGTTCAAGGTTATCCCTGGCTACTTAGCAAGTTTGAGACCAGCCTGGGAAACATGACTGCCTGTCTCAAACAAACCAAACAAGTAACAAAACCACCTGAGCACAGTGGGATGCACAGATTCAGGGCCTTGGTGGATGGAGACTCTGGAGAGTCACAGGCTCTACCTATGGCTTACCATGTCTAGTTTCACCTTGGCTACATATGGTCATCTGTCCTCTGCCATTTGTGCAGGATGGCCCCCTTGGACAGGCCCTTTTCCACAGACAGTGGTCTCAGAGGATTTCTTTCCTAGACTGTCATGGGCTGTGAGCCACCATACATGGTTAAGTAAGCGTTTACCAGCCATGTCCAGACCTGGCCATGATCTATGTGATTTTCCTTCCCTGACTTCCAAAGTCAAGTCTTGTTCCAGTCTAGAGCCAGCAGAAGACGCCTATAGACTAAGGGTGACACTCAGTCTTCCTGGGTTGGTACCACCACCCCCACCCACCCTGTTGGGTTGGTGATTCTGGGTGTCCTAGTAATAAAGTCTTTGGGGCCCCCAGCCTCACACACATGAATGTCCCAAGTTACCTTTTGTTCTGTCTTGACTTTGGCATTGTAGAAGGAGATGGAATCAGGACCCTCAGGCAGTACAGTCTGCTGCAGCTGGCTGAACCTGTCCTGGTCATCTTCTCCCTGGGAAAGGCCCAACCCAGCACAATATCTCAGCCTGGCATCATCAGGATGAACCCTGGCAAGGCCTCTGCTAAGCAACAGAACAGTCCCTTGCTGGGTTTGCAAATCCACCAAGAGCACCTGTAGCACACATGACTGTCAGGGTCCTCACAGATCCCTCTGTAAAGGCCACCTAGGCACTGCGAAAGTTGGCAGTAATAAAAGGTATTCCTTTGTCACCTCTCTCTTTGTGGTGGTTTGAAAGAAAATGGCCCCCAAAGGGAACGACACTATTAGGAGGTGTGGTCTTGTTGGAGCAGATGTGTCCTTGATGGAGGAAGTGTGTCACTGTGAGGGTGGGTGCCTCTTAGGCTCAAGCTCCAGGGAGTGGGACAGTTCACTTCCTTTTGTCTTCAGGTTGAGTTGTAGAACTCTCAGCTCCTTCTCTAGCACCACGTCTGCCTATATGCCACCATATCCTGCCATGATGACAATGGACTAAACCTCTGAAACTATAAGCAGCCCCAATTAACTGTTTTTCTTTATAAAGTTGCCATGGTCATAATGTCTCTTCACAGCAATAGAAACCCCAACTAAGACTCTGTCTCTCAAGATTTATTTATATATGTATATGGGTGCTTTCGTCTGCATGTACATCTATGCATACCAGAAGGAAGAACTGGAATTCATGGGACTATAGTTACAGATGGTTGTGAGCCACCACGTAAATACTGGAAATTGAACTCAGGACCTCAAGAAGAACAGCCAGTGCTCTGAACCACAGAGCCATCTCTCCAGCTCCTACATATCTCTCTTTAAAATTTGTGCTGGTTGGTTTTTGTCTACTTGACACAAACCTAGACATGTCTGGGAAGAAAGACTCTCACTTAAGGGATTTCTTCTATAGGCTGGCCTTTCCCCCCCCCCCCCCCTGGGCATTTTTTTTCTTATTAATGATTGATGTAGGAGGGACTAACCCATTGGAGGCAATGCCACCCCTGGGAAGGTGGTCCTGGGTTTATAAGAAAGCAGACTGAGGAGCTAGGGAGATGGCTCAGTGGTTAGGGCATTGGCTGCTCTTCCAGAGGACCCAGATTCAACTCTCATCATTTACATAGCAGCTTACAACTGTATAAACTCCAATTCCATGGGAACTAGTACTTTCTTCTGAACTCTGAGCACCAGGCTCACAGGTAGTGCACATATATGCATGCAGGCAAAACACTCATACACATACATTTTTTTTAAAGGGCAAAAGGGGGTGGGGAGAATGGCTGAGCAAGCCATGGGGAGCAAGCTGTTATGCACCATTCCTCCATGGTCTCTGCACATAGTCTCTGCTTCAGTTCCTATCTTCAGTTCCTGCCCTGACTTCCCTTCATGATGTAGCTTACACCTACAACTGTGAGCTGAAATAAACCTCTCCTTCCCCCACAGTTGCTTTGGAAACCAAAGATAGGATTTTTTTAATTTATGTGTTTATGTCTGTGCTACTATATGCCACATGTGTGCTATTGCCTGCAAAGGCCACAAGAGGGCATTGGAACTGGAGCTGCAGTTACAGATAGTTGTGAGCTGCCTGATGTGGGAGCTGAGAACCAAACTCAGGTCCTCCAGAAGAGTAGCAAGTCATCTTAATTGCTGAGCCATCTCTCTAGCTCTGTTTTTCACTTTTCAATAATTGAGGAACTTACACTTGCCTCCCTACCTGGGCACGGACAGCATTAGACATCAATCCATGAAAGAGGAAGAATTACCCACATTACTGCTACTGTCCCTGTGATCAACTCTCACCACCTTCTTACCCTTGTGCTGCTCACCAGGGACACAATCCTGTTGACAGGCACCATGCCTGGCCGGATACTGCTGCCCAGCTTCAGTGCTACCTGAACATCCTCTGGGATAACGAAGGACTCATTGTACCAGATGTCAAATTCTGCAAGAGTCAGAGAGATAGCACTGTGAGGTATGAGAGCCTGTGCGGAAGCAGGCAAGGGCTAGTGCAGGCTCATCTCATCTCTACTTACTTCCTGCTCCAGCAGCTCCCCTCTTCTCACCTCCCATCTCCAGCTTTCATAGCCCTGGAAACCCCACTCCTGAAGCCCCTGACAAAGCCCTGGCTCTGCAGTGAGCTGGTCAGAGAGCACTTCCAGAATTGGTCCCTGGCCTTGCCTTGAGGCCTCTCTTGACCTCAAGGAGCCTGCCAACCTTCCCAGGTGGAATACCCATGAGCAGGCGATGGCGACACTGATCCACCAGGCGTTGGCAGTACTGGATCTCAGCTCTGAGGTCTCTCAGTTCTTGGTACTCATTTCGGTATTGCTTCTTCAGGTCTTTAAGCTTCAGGATCAGTAGGAATTCCTCCTCATCGATGATCATCAGGCCTTTGTTCTCATACTCACCTGTAGGGTGATGAGCGAGGTAAGGGAATGAGGCAGTAGTCATTCTGGGTAGGGGAAGGATGGTGTTCCAAAAAGAAGACAATGCTAAACCAGGCAGTGGTGGCATACGCCTTTAATCCCAGCACTCAGGAGGCAGAGGCATGTGGATCTCTGTGAGTTGGAGGCCAGCCTGGTCTACAGAGTGAGATCCAGGACAGCCAGGGCTGTTGTTACACAGAGAAACCCTATCTCGAAAAAACAAACAAACAAACAAAAAACCCAACTCTTTCTTCCAGAGATGGGCACATGCCTATAATTATAGCTGAGGCAGACAAGCCTTCAAAGTTACCTGTCTCAAAAAAAAAGATCCTTATTTCACCATGATCTTACTCTGTGGAGATGTCCACTTTCACTGAGTTTAGAGATATAGACCAACCATCCTAGTTCAGTGGAAGGCTGAGGTGGGGGGATCTCAAGTTCAAGGCCTATGATAAGACCGCTGCCTGGCAGGGTCTGTATTTTTAAAGAACGTGCAGGCACAGGCCAAACAAGTGTTTGCGGGTCCCGTGAGGTCTTCCGCTGTCCCCTCCCTGGGGTTTCTGGGCAGGAGTGTGTCTGGAGCTGCCACCTCTGCTTCCTTAGTTTCCAAGGCCCTTTGCCCTCTACAATAGCAGGTCATAGTTGGTCTGAAGGGTATGAGCAGAATAGGTCCAGGAATCTGGAAATAAAGTTACCTCTGAGAGTGAAATGACCCAATGGACCTGCAGGGAAAAACCAAGTGACATCTGGAAGTCACCCATGAAAGCTGGGCTGGAACAGGATTCTGATTTATTGAGGAGAGGCCCTGTGATGTGCCCTGACTACCAGGAAAGTGAATAACAATGTGGTTGCCGAACTCCCTTTATTTTTCATTTTTTATTTTATTTTATTTATTAAAACTAACTTTTAAGGGGCTGGAGAGATAGCTCAGTGGTTAAGAGCACTGGCTGCTCTTCCAGAGGACCCAGGTTCAATTCCCATCACCCACAAGGCAGCTCACAACTGTCTGTAACTCCAGTTCCAGGAGATCTGACACCTTCACACAAATGCACATAAAATAAATTTAAATAAATTATTTTTTAAAAAATAACTTTTAAGTTTAAAAATTACATTGTGTGTCTGTCTGTCTGTCTGTGTGTCCTTGTGCACCACAGTGCACAGATGGGGGTCAGAGGACAACTTGCAGGAGTCAGTTCTCTCCATTTACTATGTTAGTTCCAGGGATCACACTCAGGTTGTCAGTATTGATGGTTACTAATCTTACCTAATGAGCCATTTCTTTTTCTTTTTAATTTTTTTTATTCATGTATATGTATCTGTCTGCATGTGAATGCCACATGTCAGATCCCTGAGCTGGCACCACAGGCAATTGTGAGCTGCCTGGTGTGCAGGCTGGGAACAGAGCTGTGTCCTCTGGGAGACCAGCAAGAGCTCCTAACCCTGAGCCAACTCCCCAGGCCCCAATGAGCCATTTCAACAGCTTTTTAAATTTTAATTTAATTTTTTAGCCAGGGTCTCATTATATAGCTCTGGCTGGCCTGAACTTCTGGTGATACTCCTGCTTCTTACAACAATGCATCCCCATGCCTAACTGAACTCCCTTTTCAGAGTCAGGGTGGTCACTTATTAAAATGCAGGCTGACTCTGCCCTTGACTGGCTGTCACAATCAGTCCTCTGCACACTCACACTGGACTGTTATGTTACCCATACACAATATGGGTAACACTGTGAGCACTGTCCCCATGCAGGATTCTTGCTCACTCCCTGCCCTAGAGAACAAGCCTGCCAGGCTAGCACAGGTGTCAGGAGTTGAGTAGAAGGAATGGTTTCACTGGTATCAGGCCACTTGGCCTTCTGGCACCCTCATTCTCATTTCTTGAGGTCCCCAGCAGTACCCCTACCACAACCAAACCACCATCGGCAAAAGGAGAGCAGACCAGGACTAAGTGACCATGAGCGGGTCACCAACTACCCATCTCCTGAGGAGATTTCTTCAGGACTATAAAAATACAAAAGCATAATGGTCCATATTCAAAGGTGCCTTCAATCAGCTTAGGTCCAGCTGTGGATGAAAAGGTGACCCTGGGCCCCTGCCAACACCCGCGGCTAGTCTAGAGTAAGTAATTATTAGCTGCTAAAATTGTCCAATGACCTACAGACATGATGGGTTTATGCTCCCAAAAAAGCTTTACAATAAACAGAAGGTAAAATGTAAACATAAATCCATGCATGTCTTTGTTAAGAAATTAAGAGACATAAGTGGCTGATGATGTGTAGTACCCTCCAGGACTGAGCTCAGGTGAGCACTATGAGTTCAAGGCCAGAGAGTTCCAGGACATCCAAAGCTACATACAGAGACCCTGTCTCAAAACAAAACAAAACCAACCAACCAACAACAACAAAAAATGTACCCTTCTGATTACTCAGCCAGTAAGGAAAGTGGGGAGGGACCTGTATTCAGGGCTATTAAAAACTTTGTGCGGGAGGCAGGCAGGTAGAAGCCTGGTCTACAGAGTGAGTTCCAGGACAGCTAGGGCTACACAGAGAGAAACCCTGTCTCTAAAAACAAAAACCCAACTTTCTTTGCACCCCTGTAGTACACCCTGCCATTCTTATTTCTGTCAATGGTACCCATCTTTACAAGGCTCTAAAATGAATTGTCTGGCTTTCTCTACTGTGCCTCCAGTGTTCATTAGGAGTGTGTGGGGCTTTGTTCCTGCAGGGCCAAGGGCCAGTTTCTCCATGAGCAATAGCACATGTCGGGGGAAGACTCAGCTGTTAGCTCTGAAATAATGCAGTAAGACGATACACTGGCAAAGGCAGCTGGCAGGAAGGGCTGCCTAGAGCCTACTAGATGACATAGGTCTGTACCCTAAAGCTCTCTATTGGCCCCTCCCAATGTCCTTCAGTGTCCAAGGCTGCCACACTAACAACTTGGTGACTCTGAGCCCCACATCGCCCCGGCCATCTTCCCTTCACATCTACCTTGCTTCTCCCGTAGTGACTTCTGGAAATTCAGTGAGTCTTTGGTCACATCAATCTCCCGCTTGATGGCATTGATGCGCTGGGTGGTCTCGCTGGCCCTTTTCCTTCGTTCATTCAAGATGGATTTGTTTTCTTTGAAGATGCGGTTGATCTCACTACCTCGTTCATTCTTAAACTCTTCAAAGGCCACAGGCTTCGAGGGTGGGGTGCTGGGTCTGGGGACAGAGGGAGAGGTCAAAAAGGAAAAAGAACGGAACTGCTGTCTTGAAGACACAGGTACTTCATCTTTCTTCCCTGTGACTTCCCAGGGCAGAGGGTAGAGATTCTAGGCATTGTTTATGTCAGATGGAAGTTAGTCTGTAGGAATCAATCCCCCATCTTGGTTCCAAGGACCCATGCACACTGCAGAAATTGAGGAAAGGAAAGAAACGGAAAACAAAATCACTGTCACTTATCTGGATCCAGAGTCTGTTGAATCTCTTGAGATTTCTTTAATAGATTTTTAAATGGTTGAAGCCACACAAAATATATGATCTTTTCTTTTTCTCACAGAGGCATTATTTCATGGTATTAAATTTTCTCTGAGATGACCTCAGGGTTTGGCTAAGAGGACTTATTCTGTAAGTATGAGTACCTGAGTTCATATTGCCATGTTATAGAGCAATTCCCTCCAGGAGGAAGAAAGCAAGCTGTCTTTGTTACTGTTCTATTGCTGTGAAGAGACACCACGACCACAGCAACTCTAATAAAGGAGATTGGGGGCTTGCTTATAGTTTCAGAGGCTTCATCCATTATCATCATGGCAGGGGAAACATGGTCGCAGACACAGCAGCATGGTGCTGGAGAAACAGCTGAGAGCTACATCCTGATCTGCAGGCAGAGTGAGACTCTGGGCCCAGCATGGGCTTTTGAAACTTCAAAGCCCAGGGCTGGAGAGATGGTTCAGTGGTTAAGAGCACTGGGTTCAATTCCCAACATGGCAGTTCACAACTGTCTATAACTCCAGTTCCAGGGGATCTGGCATCCTCACACAGACATACATGCAGGCAAAACACCAATGCACATAAAATAAAAATAAATAAATTTAAAAACAAAACAGCTAGACAGTGGTGGCACATGCCTTTAATCCCAGCACTCAGGAGGCAAAGGCAGGCGGATCTCACTGGGTTCCAGGCCAGCCTGGTCTACAGAGTGAGTTCTAGGACAGCTGTAACATAGAGAAACCCTGTCTCCAAAAACAAAAACAAAACAAACAAAAAAAGCCAAACAAAAAAAGCCAGGCTGTGGTGGCACATGCCTTTCATCCCAGTACTTGGGAGGCAGAGGCATGAGAATCTCTGAGTTCAAGACCAGCCTGGTCTACAGAGTGAGTTCCAGGACAGCCAGGGCTATACAGAGAAACCCTGTCTTTAAAAACCAAACAATAAATAAATAAAATAAAGAAACATCAAAGCTCACCCCTAGTGGCAAACTTCTTCCAACAAAGATCTCCTAATCCTTCTAATCCTATCAAAGAGTTTCACTCCCTGGTGACTAAGCATTCAAACATAGGAGCCTATGAGGGCCATTCTTAGTCAAACCAGCACAGAAGCCCATGAGACTCAGAGAGTAAACAACTCATAACTCTCAGGAAGTTCCTGAAACTAACACGATTTGCCAGACCCTCTTTCCCAAGGTTATAGAAACAGTAAACTGCTAGTGGGAGGGGGTGTCCTCTGACTTGTCCAGCTGCCTACAAGTCACACAGAGTTCCAGGGGTGTAGCTTTTATGAGTCATCACCAAGGCTGGGGTAGACTTTTTGGTGATGCAGATGCCTTTAAGTTACCCATGCTCCGATAAGAAACCCCAACAGAGTCATTGGTTCGCTAACTTGGACTTTGGAGGCACTGTTAGTTTGTTCTGTCACTGGTTCATGTCTCCTGAGGAAAAGTCACATACAATAATGCAGGACCCACATAAGAAGTCAAGCATCATGTCTATACCTCCAGCACTAGGGGGCAAAAACAGACAGATCTGCAAGGGTGCTGATCAGCCAGATTAGCTGAAACAGTAAGCTTCCAGTTTAGTGAGAGACTATGTCTTGAGGTTTATGACAATGAGTAAGAGGGGAAGACACTAGATGTGCTGCTCAGGACGGGGGTGTACGCCCACACACTCATGTGCATGCACCATACATACCCCCCATGCACAAAATTCTCTGAGAACCACAGTTAACGTGATACAACTGTTGGCACGGAAGGATGTGGACTGATATTGGCAAGTTATTTGGACTGCACTTTTTTTTTTCTTTTTATTACGTATACAGCATGTATGACTGCAGACCAGAAGAGGGCATCAGATCTCATTACAGATGGTTGTGAGCCACCATGTGGTTGCTGGGAATTGAACTCAGGACCTCTGGAAGAGCAATCAGTTCTCTTAATCCTCTGAGCCATCTCTAGAGCCCTTTGAACTGCACTTTTAGAAAGACAACACAAGATGGAAACAAATGTAATAGCCTGCCAATAGAAACTAGAAGGCTCTCAGTGTATGGGCATTCACTGTGCAACTCTTCAACTTCTCCGAATGTTCTGAAATGTACATAGGCTCAGAAGAAGGTCTTCATGCACGTGCTTGTACAAACCAGAGGCAGGGATAATAATTCATTCAATGCCCTTTATCTAATACTAACTATTGAAAGTGTTTACTTTAAAAAACTTTTCTAATTCATGATGTGATGAACATGTTTTTTTCATGTCCCCCCTTCTATTTCCTCAGCCTGGATCCTAAAATTTGACCCCACTCCCCTGTTGTCCATCAGTGAATAGGGCTATGGACAAGAGATCAGAAAAGAGCAGATGTCGGTCCATGCCTTCCACACTGCTTGCGACAGTGTCTCTTTGTTCTTTTTCTACAGCGAATGCCACGCTAGCTGTCCTGAGAGCCTCTCCCGTTTCTGCCTCCATCTCACTGTAGGGATGGGGACTAACAGGTACTGCTGCTAGACACCTGGCTTTGCATGGGTCCTGGGGACCCCAGGTCATCACAGTTGCATGGCAAGCACCTTTACCCACCCATCCCCAGCTCCAGTGGTTCACTTTCAAAGCCAAGGTCTTATGTATCCCAGGTCTCTAACTCTTTGCAGCCAAGGATCACCTTAAATTCCTAATCCTCCTGCCTGTGCCTCCCAAGTGCTAGGATTACAGATATACGCTCCCATGCTGGGCTTCTAGAATGTATTACTTATGCAAAAGACATATCACTTTAAAATAATTGATGTGTGGAAGTTCTAAAATGATGTTTGTGTGTGCACACACACGCACCACACACACACACACACACACACACACACACACATACGCACACACACACATGCACACCATAGCATGTGTGTGGAGGTCAGAGGACAACTGACAACGGGGAATTGGTTCTCTCACGTGTGTCCTGGGGATTGAACTCAGGTTGTCAGAATTGGTGGCAAGTGCCTTTACTGGCTGAGCTATTTTCCCAGCCCCTAAAATGATTCTTCCTCGTGTATCTTGGAAGACTGAGGCTGGATCATTTTGCATGCATATATGTTACCACATTTCTTCCTTTTGGACTTTCTCTGTTTCCCCTCTTTATTTCTCTTCTGCTGCAGGCACCATTTACCTAACATGTGAGGATCTCACACTCTGGTTTGGTGTGCTCTGATCTGGTGGAAGATCTCCCTGTCTTTAGATGGTTACCTGAGCGGGCGTGAGTCTTCCTTTGGAGAGTCCGAGGGAAGGGGCTCAATGCTGGACGTTTCCCTGTCTCGTGAAAGCATGTCTTTGACATCCCCATCTCTGGAAGATGGGACCAGCTGAGTCTTAGAGACGGAAACCACATCCAAGTCCTTGCCACTCACAGGGCTGCTGGCACCTTCCTTTCTTGCTGAGGAGCTGAAAAAAAGTCACGGAAACACCAAGGCCCAGACATTGGCAAAGACCCTAAGATGGCACCTTGCTCAAGCCTACTAAACCAAGCAACCTACCACATTTAGCTTGCTTGCTTATTTTATTTATGTATCATTTACATATTTATTTATTTGAGACAAGGTCTTACTATGTAGCTCTGGCTATCCTAGAACTCACAGGGTTCTGCCTGCCTCTGCCTCCTGAGCGCTGGAATTAAGGACTGCACTGCTATACCTGGCAGCTGGCAGCTCCCATCTCTTTAAAAAACATTTGTGTACGTATGTGGGCACGTGAACGAGAGCAGTGCCCTGTGAGGTCAGAGATGTCAGCTGTCCCTGCAGACGGAGTTACTGGCCCCTATGAGCCATCGGACATGGGTTGAGTACTGAGCTCAGGTCCTCCCGAGTATCAAAGCCAGGGCTTTGTGCCTGCCAGGCAAGCACCTACCAGGAGAGCTACATCCCCATGGCTCTTCCTCATTCCTTCCTCTGTCTTTTCTTCCTTTGTCTGTTCCCCCTTCTTCCTGTTTCCCTCACCCTTTCCTTCCTTTTCTTCAGGGGAGGGAGGGTGGTTGGACCATGTACCCCATGAGGCCTCAAACTCACAAGCTTTTTTTTTACTTTATTATTACCATGTGTGAGAGAGTCCATGACTAGGTGAAGATGTCAGAGGATAACTTTGTGTAATTTGTTCTTCTACGTCTATGTGAGTTCCACAGATGGAACTTGGGTCCTCAGGCTTATAAGCACCTTTATCTGTGGAGCCATCTCACCAGCCCTGAATCCACAATTTTATGGCCTCTGCCTCCTAGGTGCTGGGGTTACAGGTGTGGCTAACACATTCAGCCCCCTTTCTTCTCAGGTGTTGCTGAGAGGACCAGCCTCCATGTGAAGTTATGTGCAAAGACTGCAGGCCATTAGCTCTGATGCTATCGTTATTAATATCATTATTCCCATTTTAGAGATACAAAAACAAGTACAGATCTGTTCGCCTGCCTCACCCAAGGAAGTCTCTTAAGGGTAAGAAACACAGAAAAGGGAGATGAGCCCAGGTCTCAACTCCGAAACCTGTACTCTGCTACTGCTACCCAGAGTGACCTGGGCAGCAGACTAGGGAAAATGCTTTCCCCTACATGCACTTAAAAAATGAGTCTTAGCTGGGTGGGATGAGACATATCTGTAATGTAAGCTTTCGGGGACATGAGGCAGGAGGATCATCATGAGTCTGGGAGCAGCCATCCTTGGCTACACTGTGAGACCCTTTCTCCCACCCCTCCCACTCCCACCCCCCCGCCAAAGCACAACAATAAACTGAGTCTCACCTAAAAGATGAGTTGAGGATTTAGATGGCCTGGGGGAATCTCAAGGGGGATACCTTTGGGAAGTATCACAGAAGTACCAGCGGGCATAGTGGTGCCCTGGTGCTGGCAGGGCTCTTCCCTGCAACCCTACTACTCAACAGTTGACATAACATTGGGAAGTTACTCAGTGAAATGGCAACATTGGTTCCACTAGGGGTGCTATGAGAAAGAGTGGGAACACTCAGGGTATGGACCTGATCTGAACCCCACAGATTTCCCAGCATTGGCAGTAGTGAGCACTAGCAGTTAAGATGCCATGGGATGTTCTATTAACCTGTAAAAAGTTACTTAGATATATTTTATGTGGATTATCAGAGTGACTTTGTTTTTAATCATGTAAGGGAGATGTAAAACATGATTTGACCTGTATTCATCACAATCATTTACTTGAAAAATAGAATGTAATCTCGTTATGATCCCTGTATTTCCCAAAAGATTTTATTGGAGTATATAAGGTGTATATATATAGAGAGAGAATGAAAGAAAAACTGAGCAGAATAAAGAAGGAAACTACCAAAAAAAAAAAAAAAAGATGCCATGGGAGAGGGGGAGGCCATGTTGTGCCCTCTCTCCACCAAGGAGCCTAGGTGCTAGGCTCGGTTCTTTGCTAGGAGGCAAAACAGATCTCTCACCTGAACTGATCTTTCAGTGTCTTCTTGGACCTGAGTTTCTTTCCAGGTTTGATAGAAAAAGGAGCAACCCCAAGTCCAAAGCTTTGTCCATCAGGTTCACCTACTAGGTGACCTTCAGCATCCATAAGTCCTGCCTGGATAGAGAGGTCAGGACAAGGGGCATGGGTTATATTAGAGGTTTGAGCCTCTCAGGAATGCAAGTGCTCATGGCCCAAAACTTTGGGTGAGCATGTTCTCCACACACACCCAGATTTGGCTGCTGCTGCCAGCTTCAGGCTGTCCTTGAACCCTAGAAAATTAATGTCTACTTTCCTTTGTTGTTGTTGTTTTTTTGTTTTTTTGAGACAGGGTTTTTCTGTGTTGTAGCTCTGACTGTCTTGGAACTTGCTCTGTAGACCAGATCTGTAGATCAGACCTCGAACTCAAAAAAATCTGCCTGCCTCTGCCTCCTGAGTAAAGGTGTGTGCCACCACCACCCAATACTCTCTAAAGATCTTAAGACTTAGTTCCAACCTGGTTCTAAGCATTGGTCATATATATTATTAGCCATATGTCTAATTTATGGACATCATTCTCAATGCAAAAGTGGTATACTGTTTTTTTTTTTCTTCCTGTGTATGTATGTATGTGGGTGTGGAAACCAGAGATCAACCTTGAGTGTTATTCCTTAGGAACAGTTTACTGCTGGGTCTCTCATTGGCCTAGAACTCACAAACTATGCCAGGCCAGCTGGCCAGCAAGCCCCAGGGATCTGTCTGTCTACACCTTTCCAGAGCTTGCACTACAAGGATCCACCACCATACCCAGCTTTACATGGGTTCTGGGAATTGAACTGAAGGCCTCATGTTTGTGCAACAACCACTTTACTGACTGAGCTTTCTCTCCAGCCCCTAAAGTGGTTTACTTTTGTACAGGGCACTCCATGTTCATTCATCCTGGTGTTATCTTGGTCTAAGAACTCTTAGCTCAGGTTTGATGCATGACACTTGCAGTTTCTGTAAAAGTTGACCAAAGATAGAAAGTCTGAGGTGAGTGCTGTTAGCAAGAGGCAACCGTGCTTACCTTCTGGACAGCAGAAATAGTTGCAAAGTCATTCTTGTCTATGAGAGTGTACTTCCTGCGCAAGGCAGACTCCACTTCCTGTTCCTGTTGGCTTGGGAGAGAGAGTGAGATAATACTTGTAATGGGGGCCATGCTAAGTCCACTGGGCTAAGGTACAATATTAGATTAAAATTTGGTTAGGTAGAGCCCTGGTGATGGAGCCACAGCCTCATCGTAAGTCAAAAGACAATGCAGACCAAAGGGCCCATCCTTTTCACAGTGTACACACTCCCCCATCGTCCGGTCTCCAAACCTACAGAGCCACATTACATGGCAGCGCATCAGCTCTACGACGACATTTAATAACCTGTAAACCTGCATGAGGACTGTGCCGTTGCCTAGGTTCTAACAGGACCCTTGGAGTCAAGTGACCAGTCTGATACCAACTAGCATGAGCTGCTCAGGCAATGGGTCTGCACCCAAATAAACTGTAAGTGCTCCTTGAAGTAAAGGACAGGGAAGATCCACAAGGCCCAGCTCTGAGCACACTCACAGCTGGTACTCCGGAGAGTCCTGCCCAATTAATGAACTCAGAAAACATCCACCAGGGACGTGGGCACACCCTAAACAGTCATATCTGGTTCCTCACATAGCACAGAATGCTCTTCATACACAAACACACACGCACACAGCACACACTTACATAGGAGTGTTTTCTTGAAGGCAAGTGCCTAGGCCATAGAAAATGAAGATGGAAGTGTGAAAAGGAAAGAGATGGGGCTAGTAGGGTGAGACTTACCTCAGAACCACCCTGAACTGGTTGAATACCTCCTGGATCTGTCTTAGATTGATTATCTGGCAGGAAGAGAGCAAAACCGAGTTTAGACAATGGAACCTAAGAACTAGGCTGTGTCTAAGCAGAGAAGTCAGGAGCCCTTGGCTGACTCTGGACCATTCCATTCTGAGAATGAGGTATGTGCAGAGGACTCTCAGCAGACACTGGAGAGAAGGCTCAGCAGTTAAGAGCATATACTTCTCTTGCGGAGGACACACTTGGTTCCCAGTGCCCACATCAGACATCTGACAACTCTTTAGCTCCAGTTCCAGGGGATATGATACCCTCTTTCGGCCTCCACAGGTACTGCGTGAAAGTATTCAAACCCACACTCAGATACACATATAGACACATAATAAGTAAAAGTAAAATAATATCTTTTTAAAAGCCTCTCAGCAAAGTATTAATAACACTTCCAAGAGCAGAGAGAGATACACTTGGTTAATAGTTTGTTGTTGTTGTTTGTCCATCTGTCTGTTTTGAAACAGGGTCTCATATATCCAAGGCTATCCTGGAACTTGTTGTATACCTGAAAATGTCCCTGAAGTTCTGATCCTCCTGCCTCCACCTCCCAAGTGCTGGGATTCCAGGCATGTTCCACTAGGCCCTGTGTATGTGATGCTGGGGATGCAAACCCAGGACTTCCTGAACAATAGGCAAGCACTCTGTCAACCGAGTCACATCCCTAGTCCCTGATTAATAGCTTTAAAATTGAGTATTCACTGAGCCTGTATTAAAAACTATTTTTTAAGTTTTTAAAGATTTTTAAAAATTTTTTTATGTGTATGAGTGCTTTGCCTTCATGAATATGTATGCCTGATGCTCTCAAAGACCAGGAGAGGACATCAGATCCCCTGGAACTGCCATGAGAGGGACAGCAGCCCATGTAGTTCCTGGTGAAAGGTGTTATGACTACACTGTAAAAACAAGATCCATCCCCCTTCTCTAGCTCTTCTTGTGTGCCTGCTGTTCTCTCCTTTTATATTCCAAGAGTGGGCTCTGGGGGGCGGGTTTCCTTTAACGACAATCAACCTGACCACCATCCTTTATCAGCTGCATGTCACCAGGCACAGCCACGCTTATCTCAAGGGGCAACTTAGCCAACCTCAGCCTGTGTTCCCTCTGCTGCACAGATGAGGCTACTCAACATTCAGCCCAGGTCACTCAGCTGGAGGAACCTGGGATTCCATCAAGGCAGCTTTGCTTCAAGACCTGCAACTGTGCCCGTGAGATAGACCGCCTTTGGTATAAGACTGTGTTCCAGCCCACTGCACGTTGTATATAGCTCCACAGGTATAACATGTTTGTAACCCTAAACATGGAAGCGAGGGTCTACACCAGTTCCCATCTACTGCACCCATTCCATATATGGCAGTACTCAGGAAGTCCAAGCTAGCTGAGCATGGTGGTCCCACAGCAGAACAACTTACATCGATCTCGTCCAGTGTCCCCTCCAGGTACCTCCGCACTTGGGAGTTGATTTCAGCAATCTGGATCTCATCCATGGGGTCGTAATTCACGAGAGTGCGGTTGGACTTGAGGGATGAAGAACATGTACTATATAAGCAACAAGAACCTGAGCCCAAGCAGGAGTAGCAAAGGCCATTCTGAGAGCCAAAGTATGGGGCTGGGAGAGTATCTGACGCCTGTGCTGGCTGGCTGTTTTACTGGCAGGGAAGGCCTGAGAACAGGCCAGATGCATGGGCCAGAGAGACAATGGGGAAGGGGACTGTACATGAAGCCTGCTCTCCAAACCAGAAGTCTCAGTAAACCACAAGGTAGGGAGATGCTGCCTCTGCCTTGAGGACCATCAGAATCATGACCATAAGCCCAGGTAGGCCATTGGAGGACTCCACCTGCCCCGCCATGCCTATTGCTGATCCTTTCCTACTACCTAACCCATCCTACAGCCCCTGGCCTTAACCCACTATGCTGTTTGCCCCTGGTCTCTGCTCCCAGCAGCTTCCCCTCCTCCCCCATACCCAGTCCTTACCAGGCTATCATGGATGGCCAGTTCCTGCTTAAGCAATGCCAGTTCCTTCTCCAAGTTCTTGACCATTCTCTGCCAGGGAAATATAAGAAGTAGGCAAGAGGGTCATCAGAAAAACTACCTGGCTTCTTCGCACCAAATGCTCATTCTTTTTCTTTTTTGTTTGCTTGTTTGTTTTTGGAGACAGGGTTTCTCTGTGTAGCTTTGGAGCCTGTCCTGAAACTCACTCTGTAGACCAGGCTGGCCTCAAACTCACAGAGATCCACCCGCCTCTGTCTCCAGAGTGCTGGGACTAAAGGTGTGCATCATCACACCCAGCTAGATGTTCAATTTCTTAATTTGGACCCAGATATTCTGGTTATTCCTGGTAATCCAGAGTGTGTTCTCAGTTTCTAGGACATTCCATCCTTGTTGGTGAACCTCCTCCAGCTGGAATGAGCTTGGTCTAAGATGGCTTCTTTCATCAAGGGAGACTGAGAACAGGAAGCACAGGCTACAGGTCTGCAAACCCAACTCCCAGTAGCTCCAGGAGTTTCCCTAGTCTCCCAGGATATGGCCCTTCCTGGACCATGGCATATGTGTGGAGGTCAAGAGGACAAGTTGCAGGACTCAGTTCTCCCCTTCTACCATGGATCCTGGGCAGTGAACTGAGGTGCCACCACAGTGCTGATGACAAGCACCTCAATCCACCAAACCCTCGTGTTTCTCAGGCTGGCCTCGGGCTTTGCATTGACCATCTTGAAGATCGGCTCCTCCTACTCCGACTTGTCAAATGCTGGAGTTACAGTATGCAGCAACATGCCTAGTTTACACTCTACCAACTGAGCCACCTCCCAAGTCTTTACCTCCTTTTCTGCAATGATAAACAGTGTCACAAGATTATAGTTATCCTTATAGATTTCTATAAAATAACAGCGACCTGAGATACACTCTATGATCTTCCCCCATTACCTCTTTCCTACTGCTCTTCTCTGATCCACTCCACTGCCCACATATTGGTACACTTATGCCTCTGCATACCCATCCCCTCTGCCCTCTCTACTGTATTTCCATGGTTCATCCCAAACATATAAAAAATCTTTATTCAAACACTTCCAAATTGGGGGTATCATAATCACTCTATTTAAAATTGTAATCTCTTCCCCACCTCACACCCTCACACTGCTCTTTCTAAAAACATCAATAGAGTCTCATGTAGCCCGTGCTGGCTACAAAGCCATCATGTGGCCAAGAATGACCTTGACTTTCTGATCCTCTGGGCGGGTTCTTTGAGTTCTGGGATTACAGTCATGTGCTATCATGCGGGACTCCTATGGCTTGGCTCTTAAATGTCCACTGAAGGCTCCTGTGGTAAGGGCTTGATCCCTGTATTAGTTGCTGTAACAAAATATCTGAGCAAGCTGGGTGCAGTAGTCCATGTATTTAATCCCAGCACTCAGGTGGCAAAGACAGGCAGGTCTCCGTGAGTTCAAGGCCAGCCTGGGCTACATAACAATTTCCAGGCCAACCATGGCTATATAGTGAGACTCTGTCTCAAAAACAAACAATAAAATCTGAACAAATTGCTCTGGGCCAGAAATGAGGTTTAATGTGATGGAGGTGGGTGGGTGGGTGCTGAAGGAAAGCTGTCCACCTCATGGTGGCCAGGGAGCAGAGAGAGTGAGGAAGGGTCCAAGAATAAGCTACACCCTTCAAATGCACACCCCAGTGATTTGCTGCCTCCACCTGGGTCCACCACCTCCTAAAATCCATTTATCAATGAACACTCTTTGGACTGGGGTGTGGCTTAGCATGTGTGAGCCTTGGGGTCAAGCCTTAGCACCACAACAAAGGAAGGAAAAGTCAGGTGTGGTGGTGTGTACATGCATGTAACTCTAGCAATTGATAGGTGGAGGCAGGAGGGTCAAGAGCTCAAGGTCGGGCCTTGGCTACATAGCATAGAGGCCAGCCTGGGCTATACTGCAACTGTCACAAAATTTTTAAAAAGGAGGAAGAAGAGAGAAAGGAAAGTGCCTGGCATATAGAGAACACCTCATAGATTCAAGTAAGTAGAAAACGACAGATTTTGAGCAACAGAACTTGCCAAATCACTTACATTTGATATTTGAGTATATTGTGTAAAGATACACAAGGAATTTCTCCCTGAGACTTCTCACCATGAACAGGCTTTTCTTTGTCACAAAATGACCACTGGAGGGAGCTGCTGCCAAAACAAGTGACCCCAGCTGTGTCTACCACAGATCCAAAGGTCTTCTCAGACCACAGGCCTCATCCAGTCAGATCGCCTGGGTACTAAGGCTCACCTGTTACTGTGCATGTTTGCTGACAGGCCCCTGGTATCATGGTGGTTCTGTGGCAATTTAGTCTGAGACTTAAGGCCTGTATCAGAATTCACATCCCAGCTCAGACTTTTAGGAAGCTCCAAGCAGATCTCCTTCTAGTGTGGACTGTCTTTGGTGGCTGTTCTCAGCCATCTGTTCCTCCTCACTCTTGAGAATGCACTTTGTCCCGGATACAGAAAGTCTAGCTGAGATGGTGGCAGTGCCACTGAAGGACTGTTCAGTGTATCACAGGGGACACATGTGGTCCAATCAGAAGGTGAGTGGAGTAGCGGACCCTCTTAGAGGAAGCAGCCTCCAGCTTACCCTGCGAACAAGGAAACTGTTCCTCCTAATTCTTGACAGGTGTAGCAGCCTCTCTTACTACCTGGGGAGGAGCCGCCTGAAAACAGCTGGAGCAGAAGACCCCACAGTTCAGGGTCCTGAAAGACCTCCTTGTACTCACATATGTATATGTATAACGCACACATATATGCACAAGAAGAATCTGTGAGAGACAGTTTTGCCAAGGCTTCACAAATAATGAGGGAAGGAACAAGGATGGCCTAAACCAGAAGCAGCAAATGCAGCAGCTGCAAACTCAAAAACACAACCCCTCATTAGGTAGTAGTGGCACAAGTCTGTAATGCCAGCACACAGGGAGCTGAGGCAGGAGGATCAGGAATTGGAGGACAGATTGAGTTATATAATGAAACCATGTCACAAAATGGAGGATGGGAGGACCAGAAGGAAAGGGAGGAAGGGAGTAAATACTCTGACCCCATCACCTACAGAATCAGGAGCTCAGAATAGACGGGGGTTTAGTTGGCCAAGGGCGTGTAATCCTCACTGAGCTTAAGAACCAGAACTGAGCTCTACATTTCTGTTAAACCATGGCTAGTTCCATGGCAGCATCATCCTTCAGAGTTTAGAATGCTGTGGATATCATTCTGTATAGATAAAACACTGACTGGCCACTGGCCAGGCAGGAAGTATAGGCAGAACAAGGAGAGAGGAGAATTCTGGGAACAGGAAGGCTGAGTGAGGGAGACACTGCCAGCTGCCACCATGACAAGAAGCATGTGAAGATGCCAGTAAGCCACGAGCCACGTGGCAAGGTATAGATTTATAGAAATGGGTTAATTTAAGATAAAAAAAGTAGATAACAAGAAGCCTGCCACAGCCATACAGTTTATAAGTAATACAAGAGTCTGAATGAGGGCTGGTGAGATGGCTCAGAGGTTAAGAGCAGTGACTGCTCTTCTAGGGGTCCTGAGTTCAATTCCCAGCAACCACATGGTCCCTCACAACCATCTATAATGAGATCTGGTGCCCTCTTCTGGTGTACAGGGATACATGCAGGCAGAGCATTGTATACATAATAAAGAAATAAATCTTTAAAAAAAAAAAAAAAGAGTCTGAATGATTATTTTATATGTGGGTTGTAGGACTGCGGGGGCTTGGTGGGACCTGGAGAGAAGCTCTCCAGCTACAAATGGCACCCAACGTGGGGCAAGGGTTTCCACCTAAAACCTGAGAAAAAAAGATTCTAAAACGGAGCTAAAAACAGTTCCTAGTTGTCTCTCTCAAGTTAGCGACAGCCTGCCTGTTTGAGCTACTATGGTGGGTTCCTCGACCTGCAGTATGGCGGGAATGAGGTCTCTGCAAGTGGCACATTAAGCTGCATGGTGGATTTAGCCTTTGCTAGTACAAAACAAAAAAAAACGTTTCTGGGCTACACGCTGCTTTGATAAAAGCATAGACCCACTACTTCTGAGAGTTGATGGCTCCCAGAGCTGGTGGAAAATGTACCACCGCCATGTTGGGAAGCTGAAGTGGGCGGAGCCAGCAGCCACAGCGCTGTTTCAGTCTTAGAATGCTGCAGTTTAAAGCAACAGGTTCACAATAAGACTGATTCAGATGGAATAGTTTACAATGTATGAAAAATGTACGTAGGCTTAAAAGAAAGAGAAAAAGGAATATATACAGTTATATAAACAGATAGTTTTTAAAAATAAAGTCTTTAAAGAGACAATAAAGGTAATATAAAAAATAAACCACATAAAGATGGCTATCACACAAAGAATCTGGATTATGTTCTCTTTGATATTCGTAACTGAAGAAAAACATTTGATTGTAAAAGCTGTTGAGTTATGCCAAAATGTATATTTTAAAGGTACCTTGACTTCAAAATTTGGATGTAAAGATATGTTGCTTTGGAAAGGAGGCTCTGCTTTTGTTTCTACAGAAAGCCAGATGCTATGGATTTGTTCCAGATTAAGATACATCAGGTTTGACCAGCCAAGACCCCCTGGAAGGTCTCCGATGACACCATGGCCCAGATGATCCAACATCCAGATTGGATTCAAGGCAACTGGCTCAGATGATACACACTCACAGACTACTCCATGATCCTAAAATTTTCTTTATGTCCCCATAAGATACAGTGCCCCCCTCCAGCAGGAAGTAGTAAAAAAAGCTACGCCCAAATTCCCAAATGTACGAAGCTGGCTTTGGAGATGGAATTGGCTCATTCCTTCTCTAAACGCAGGCATATTGCTTAAAAAAAAAAAAAAAAAAAAAAAAAAAAAAGGTTAAGAAATTCTTGTGTCCCAAATCAAAAGAGCCCTCTGGTGTGGGACAGAGAAAAACCAATATTTTTATTTAAAACAGGTTGATTATAAATACAATCTCTTTCTAAAGAAGAAAAGGGGATATGACAGAGATTTGATAGGATAAAAGGGTAAATTGCTGAATCTATTTTAAAGAGCAACAACTTGTTTAAAATGTTTTACATTGGTATAGACTTTAGTTTATTGATACAAACTTAAAGTTAATTTTGTTATACTGTGTGTATATTTCTACACTTGTTTAAGGTATTATGTTTATGTAACTCATTTAGATTGTAATGGATAATTAAGAAATACAGATAAGCCGGGCGGTGGTGGCGCACGCCTTTAATCCCAGCACTCGGGAGGCAGAGGCAGGCGGATCTCTGTGAGTTCAAGGCCAGCCTGGTCTCCAAAGTGAGTTCCAGGAAAGGCGCAAAGCTACACAGAGAAACCCTGTCTCGAAAAAACAAAAAAAACAAAAAAAAAGAAATACAGATAATTAGTCTTTTACGATAGTCAAATTTGTAGCATGTTAGTTAAGTTTTCTAGGTATACATACATATATTTCAGATAGACAGGTAATCTTCAAACACTTCAAAGACCTACAGAATATGGCATTTAAAATATTTTTTAAAATTTAGACTTTCTAGACAGTGAGACATGTCTGCTCCTGGTAGCACCAATTTACTTCAGACAGGAGGATGGGGCATCAAAGACACTCCATATGGAGTTTATCTTCATCTTGGCAAAAATAGCCATTTTGGCAAGAAACTGTTCTTGCCTGGACTACTTGAAAAAATGTATCGACTGGACATGCAGGACCCATAGGAAGGTGACCACTAAACTTTGCTTGGCGAAATGGTCCTTCAGGTTCCTGCTTTACAGAGGAAACTGCCAGACATTCTACAGGACACAGAGAAAAATGACTGAGAGACTCTAGGCCTGTGGGCTGAAGACAGATGCCCCAACTTTACAAGAGAACTTTGGATGACTGTCCAGGCTGCCAGCTGTCTCCGTCTACCCTGCAAGACTCCCGAAAGTTGCTTGCATCCTTCTCCCGTTTCTCAGGTAATATTATATCCTTCTGAGGCTTTGATGTAGTTGAAGCTAGATAGGTACAATTTTCCTTAGTTATATAAGAGATAAGTTAGATATAAAACCTTAGACTCACAAATATAAGATAGATATCTTCTTTAATTTTGCCAAATACAAATAGACTAGTTATTATAAATATATAATATATTTACATATAATATATATTATATTATATATTATATAATATATTTTATTATATATAATATATTACATATAAATATATATTATATATTATAAATATAAATTATTTCTAGATATTGTAACTGTAATTCTTGGTTGATAATTGTTTTGTTATCTGTAATTTTACTAGTGAAAGTTAAAACCTTCCTTTTTGAAAAAAAAAAGAAAAGAAAAGGGGAAGTGCTGTGGATATCGTTCTGTATAAATAAAACACTGATTGGGGGCTGGAAAGATGGCTCAGAGGTTAAGAGTACTAGCTGCTCTTCCAAAGGTCCTGAGTTCAATTCCCAGCAACCACATGGTGGCTCACAACCATCTGTAAAGAGACCTGGTGCCCTCTTCTGGCCTGCAGGGATATATGCAGATAGAACACTATATACATAATAAATAAATAAATAAATAAATAAATAAATAAATAAATAAATAAATAAATAAATCTGGGCTGGAGAGATGGCTCAGTGGTTAAGAGCACTGGCTGTCCTTCCAGAGGTCCTGAGTTCAATTCCCAGCAACCACATGGTGGCTCACAATCATCTGTAATGAGATCTGGCACCCTCTTCTGGCCTGCCGGCAGAACACTGTATACATAATAAATAAATCTTAAATAAATAAATAAATAAATCTTAAAAAAAAAAAAACAAAACACTGATTGGCCACTGGCCAGGCAGGAAGTATAGGCGGGACAAGGAGAGAGGAGAATTCTGGAAACAGGAAGGCTGAGTGAGGGAGATACTGCCAGCCGCCACCATGACAAGCAGCATGTGAAGATGCCAGTAAGCCACGAGCCACGTGGCAAGGTATAGATTTATAGAAATGGGTTAATTTAAGATAAAAAAGTAGGTAACAAGAAGCTTGCCACGGCCATACAGTTTATAAGTAATACAAGAGTCTGAATGATTATTTTATATGTGGGTTGTGGGACTGCAGGGGCTTGGTGGGACCTGGAGAGAAGCTCTCCAGCTACATTAGAACCTAGAAAGTTTAACCCTTTTGCCAGAAACATGGGAGCATGCACATGCCCATCTCCATTAACCATCATTTCATAAGCATCTTTTTGGCTGATTTTTTTAAAAAATGACTTATTTATTTTTATTTTATGCATGTGAGTGCTTTGCCTGAGTGTGTGTGTGTGTGTGTGTGTGTGTGTGTGTGTGTGTGTGTGTGTGTGTGCCTGGTTCCCAGGGAGAACAGAAGAGGGCATTGGATTCCTCAGAACTGGAGTCACAGATGGTACCATGTGGGTGTTGGGAATGGAATCCAGGTCTTCTGTAGGAGCAATTAATGCTTTTAACCACTGAGTCATTTCTCTAACCTGTGGGTTGATTTTTGAGGCTATGTCTCATGGAGCCTATGCTATCTTTGAACTCATGATCTTCCCGAAAACTGACCCCTGCAAGTTGTCCTTTGACCTCCACACATGTGCCCACACATACACATGCACAAAATAAATAAATGTGGAGGGGTGGAGTTCCATAGTGACAGGAAGGCAATGCTGAGAGACAATGCTGATTCAGCGCTAAAGAAATCTCACGGGGAATCCTGAGGTACCAAGTCCCTGGAGCCCCACATGGGAACTGAGTGGTAGATCATTTAGCCCTTCCACTTTTGTGGCAGTCTAGCAGGGTCTTCAGGGACTCTTAAAGACACTGGCTTATCCCTGTGGAAAGGATTGATCCAGGGTCCCATGCACATCTTTAGTGGAGGCAGGAAGGAAATCATACAAGCCTGGCTTCCCTTATGACCTCCACCAGATACTCAAGTGGTAGCAAACACAGAGACATCATTCTCAGAGTTGGGAAGCTGCCCACCATCTCCTTAGTACCTCAGCATCATACTTTTCGTTGATGGCAGGCTCAGTAGTGACCAACTTCATCCTGCTGGCAAACTTCAGTGAAGACAGCTGAAAAACAGACCAGACAGTTGTCAGGTGACTCACCATTCACATGAGACCCCAAAGATCAGCCTTCTTATAGAGTATGTCCTCTTCAGAGTCTTCAGGTGGCTTTAACTGGTATTAATTCACTTCTTTAAGGGGACACTGATCAAAAGGGCCTTTTGGGGATCTGTGGATGAGTGATATAGAACTTGATTAGCACGTGGAAGGCCTTAGGGTTCAACCCTTAGCAACAAAATATAAAATTAAAAGGGAAACCAGACATCATGGCACATGTATTTATGAAGTGGAGGCAAAAAGATCCAGAGTTTAAGATCATTCTCAGTTACATATAAAATTGGAGGCCAGCTTCAGTTACATTAGACTCAGTATCAAAAATACATAAATAGGGCTGGAGAGGAGGCTCAGCAGTTAAGAGAGCTTGCTGCTCTTCCAGAGGACCCAAGTTCAGGTCCCAGCATCCATGTAAGACGGCTCACAATTGCCTGTTACTCTAACTTTATGGGGAATCTGATGTCCTCTTCTGTCCTCTATGGGTACCTGCACTCACATGCACATACACATATTCATAGACACACATATACATAAATAAACACAAAATAAATCTTAATAAACAAGCAAGAGCTTGGCAGTGAGGTCTTCAGTAAGGCAGAGAGTGGAGCACTAGAAATAGGAAGTTGACAGAGGCATATGCTGTAGCCAGGACCTCATCTTGTACACTATGAAGACACTAGTCCCTTTCTTCCCCCCCTCTCTCTTTCTTCCTTTCTTCCTTCCTTTCTTTCTTTCTTTTTTTCTTTCTTCCTTTCTTTCTTTCTTTCTTTGAGACAGGGTCTCGATATGTAGTCCAGGCTGGTCTCAAACTCACAGAGATATACCTGCCTTGCCTCTGCCTCCCAAATGCTGGGATTAAAGGCGTGCACCACCACACCACTGCACACTGGTCTATTTCTTTTTCTTTTCTTCTTTCTGCAGTGCTGGTGATCACATCCAGGGCCTTGAGCTTACTAGTCAAGCTTTCTATACTGATGAGCATCCTTAGCCCCACATTGTTCTAATTCCACACCTACCCATCTTCCACCCAGATGCCTATGCTCAAGCCACCCTATGGTGATATTTTATTTGTGCTGAAATGTGATTTTATTTGTATGTTAATAAAGTTGCCTGGAGATCAGAGCTAAGAGCAAGCTATTTAGCAGAAGTCCGGAGGTAGTGGCACACGCCCTTAATCTGATCACATGGCAGGCGGAATTTCTGTGTGTTCAAGGACACAGCCAAGCAGTCACCCGAACCTTTAATCTTAGTACGAACCATAGAGACCTGGAGGTCTGTATAGACAGGCAGTGACAAGGAAGTCATGTGGTTGGGTTTAGAATCAATGAGAAGGCAGAAAAGAAAGGCAATAAAAGGACAGGACACAGGAAGAAGGACTCTCAGGGGAAGGACGGCAGCGAGTGGTAAGATAAGGTGATCTTAGCTCTTGGTTACTGCTCGATCTCTGGGCTTTTAACTCTGTATTTGGCTCCGTGTTTCTTATTTAATAGACCATTTAGAATTCCATCTACACCACCCCCTGCCTAAGGTACTCTTTCCTCTCCTCCTACTGTTCGTCTTTCTACTCTCTGCTCTTTAAGGCCCGACTAGAAACCAGCTTCCAGCATGAAGTCTTTCTGGTTCTCTTTCACATGAAAGGGACAGACATGGTGTTCCTCCTTCAGGAGGGTGTCCCTGCCCTTCTTTATCCACTTCTCTTGGTCTATATTAGTAAAGTCTAAAAGAAATAACATGCAAACCATATTCATAATTAATTTTTTTCCTTTATTTCCTTCCGAATGTTTTCTTGAGACAAGGTTTTTATATGTAGCCCTGGCTGTCCTGGAACTCTCTATGTAGGCCAGGCTGGCCTCAAATTCACAGAATTGCACCTGCCTCTATCTCCAGAGTGCTGGGATTAAAGGCGTGCATCACCATGCCGTGTGTGGGTCTGGGGAGAAGAGCTCGGTTGGTAAAGTACTTGACTACACAAAGGTGAGGACCCAAGAACTTGAGTTTGATCGCAGAATGCATGTAAAGAAGCCTGTGTGGTGGCATGAGCTTCATCTCCAAGCTGGTGAGGTATGGACAGGTAGATCCTTGGGGTTGGCCAGCTATCTTAGCCTTAATGGGCTACCTCCAGGTTAATGAGAGATCCTGTCCCAAAAGACAAGGTAGGGGCTGGAGAGATGGCTCAGTGGGTAAGAGCACTTGTGATGAATGCAAGGGACCTGAGTTCAAATCCCATGCACCCATATAAAAGCCAGGCACTGGCTATGTGTGCCTGTAACCCCAGTGTTGGGGTTAGCTGAAAGAATCTACCTCAAAAACTAAGGTTGATAGCAATAGGGGAAGACATGTAACATGCCCAGTCTTTTATCACTTTGATAGAAATAAAACTAGGGCACCACACAATCCTGATGACCTGACTTCAGTCTCTGAAACTCACAGTGGAAAAAGAGAACTAGCTCCTGAAAGTTGTCCTTTGGCCATGTGCACCCCTACAACAATAAAAATAATGATACGTTATTATTATGATACACGCTAGAGATACAGTCTGGTGATAGGGTTACGTGTCTAGCATGTGTGAAGCCCTGGGATCAATCCCTAGCAGTGCCCAAAAGAAAAACAGGTCAGGCATGGTGATGCATGCCTGTAATCCCAACACTTGGGAGGTGGAGGCAGGAGGATCAGGAGTTCATGGTTGTTTATGGCTGTTGGTATTCTGACCCACTCCTTGGAAACCTGCCCCTTGGAGCAGCTCTGCATCCTGATGTGAAAGCCTCATTTTAAAGAAAACCCCCTCCCCTTCCTCTCTCTCTTCCGTGCTCTCTCTCTCTCCATTCCCACGAGGTGTGCACACCTCCGCTTTCCCTCCCTTCTCTTTCTTCCTGTCTCCCCCTTTCCTGACTTTCTCTTCATCTCTCTATTATAATAAACTCTCTTCACGTGGATGCAGCACCTGGGTGTGAGTGACTGTTCCATGAGCTGCCGCCCACCACTGCATCTGCCCGTCATGTTTCCCTGCACACGTGGGATACCCTGGCCTGGCCAATTGGGATCTGGCTACATACAAAGCTCAAAAACATCTGGTATACATAAGTATATGAGACCTTCTCAAAAAATGCCTCCCAAGAAAAAGAAGAGGAAAAGAGGAGGAAGAAGAGAAGCAGAAGCTGTCCCAAAGCAGACTTGATGTCTCTTAGTGACTTTTGGGGACCCTTCTGGGGCAATTATGGCTAGAGACCATGGGGGTGGGGGTGGGGCAAAACAGCCTAACCACACAGCCGCCATGACAGGCTTACTGGTAGGCAACATCCCATCCAGGAAAAGCCATAAGCTGAACTATCCAGGGATGGGCCAGGGATGAGGAATACCTGACATCCCAAACATTCCAACCCTTAAATAAGGTTAGATAAGATGGCCAGATGTCCCTGAGCCTAGCACACACCTATTTCCCCTTTACACGTACTCCTAGACAAATGTCAGCCAATCAGGGTCCTGAACCCTAGAAATCCCCTCACCCCAACATTTGCTAGATAAAAACCCTACCCTGCCTGGGCTCAGGGCTCTCTGCTCTCACTGCTGCATCCAACTGAGAGAGACCAAGCTCTGAGCTTAAAATAAAGGCTCTTTGCTTTTACATAAGGAATTCGGTCTCCATGGTAGTCTTTTGGGGGTCCCTGCGGTCTGGGCAGAACAGAGCAGCCATGTGAGTAGGCACCCTGGAAACAGCCTCAATGCACAGATGTAGGATGAGGGGCGGAGCACAAGGCAGGCCCTGAGAATGGAGCCTCACATCATGCGGGTTGACTGTCAGTGAGGAACAGGCTTGGAAGGGAGATGGGTCACCTTGCAGTGGCCCCAGGGAAGGACTGCTGAGGTTCTTCCTCAGTGCTGTAGTTTGGTGGTTAAGAGCTCTGCCGTGGTCATATGAGTGACCTCACATAATTCTCACCACATCCTTGTACAGGGATGAAGGACCTGCCTTGTGAGTTCCTGGGAGACTCAGTGGTGTGGTTTCTGATGTGCTCAGTACAGAGAGATCTCAGAAGGAAGCCTAATTGTTGTTACGGGCACTAGTTTTGTGGGGATCCAAACCAGGCTCCTGCTCCAAGCGTAACTGTTGCTTTTGCTTCAGGGCCTTGGTCTCCCACCCCCACCCCACACACTACTGTTATAAAGTAATACAATGCATGACAGGAACACCTTTCGAGTATTTTTTTTTAACAATTAGAGAAGAGCTCAGGAGGCAGAAGCAGGCAGATCTCTGTGAGTTCAAAGCCAGCCTAGTCTACACAGTGAGTTCCAGGACAGCTAGAACTGTTTCACAGAGAAACCCTGTCTCAAAAAAATAAATAAATAAATAAATAAATAATAATAAATTAAAAAAGAAAAGAAATGAAAAAGAAAGAAAAAACATTTAGGAAAGAGACTCATTAGCATCCACATCCCTCATATACCTTTGTTCTAAACCCCTAAGACCCCTTTTCCCTGTCTGTGGTTCAGGCCAGGGTCAGAGCCTCTGAGCAGTGAGGGAACAAGACCCTGGAGGTCTCAGGTGCCAGGAGAGCTGCTTCCTGTGCTCTGACTACTTCAGGGATGGAGCTGAGGGAAGGAGGGGCCATAAACTGTGCTGGAAGGTATTTTTCTTCTCTTTTTTCCCCTTTGTTATGGAGTAGAGTTGGAGTTTACTAAAGATATTTTTAAATAGACTTTTAAGCACAAGGATTAAGAGAAAACAGATATTGAGAAATTAAGACACTTGTTATAGAATATACAATCATGGATCGCAACACTAAACGACTCAGGAGAACACAGCGATGGCCATTGAGTCTCTAGAATATTAATCTGGGCGTAGTTAGTGGCCAGAATTGCCTTCTACTTTATTAAAGATACTTTTTCTCTTTCCTTTGTATACTCTTTAGTTATATTTGAAATGTGTCCAGAGGAATAGCCAACTGATTAACCCCAAGGCTCTTCTGCTTTGTTTTGCTTGTTTTGAGGCAGGGTCTCACTATGTAGCCTTGACCAGGCTGGAACTCTGTAGACCAGGCTGGCCTCCAACTCACAGAGATCCACCTGGCTCTGCCTCCCAAGTGCTGGGATTAAAAGCGTGCGCCACCACTGCCCGGCCCCAAGGCACATTCTTAAAGCAACACTACAGTAGGAATGCTTACTATAGAGCCACCTAACCTCCTTGACACCTGTATCTGGCATCATATATTCCTATCACAGAAAGGTATAGGGTGATCCCCAAATGGGTCCATGACTAAAAAGTCCCAGCATATGTAATGACCTCCCCAAGCTGCACGGATAGAGTTCTTGAGGGTATCTATCTTAATAAGGCAGCCAGGAGGTCAAAGTTGTTATAGCTCCTCTGGGGCTCAACTGAGCTTTGTTATGAGATGAGACCAGGAGGTTCCTAAAGCCTTTCCCCTGGGGTGCTGCCTCACGTCAGCCAGAGCTCTTTGGCTTGGCTTCTCATGTCCCAGGGTGTTGAGTGTGCAGCAAGAGTGCTCTCCCTGTGCTGGGACAGTCCCTAATGCACACAGACTGGAGGCCCCACAGGCATGTCTTGCCTCACAGCATCCCTGGAAATGACCCAGTTCACCCAAGTGAGTTCTCCAGATAGCTGAAGCCTGCCTTCAGCATTCACAGTGGTAAAATGGCTAGGGTCCGTTTTCCAAACCTGTCTTATTTACACGGTACTTTAGAGGAGAGAGGAAAGCCCAGCCTGGAGTGGATGCACATGTTGCTGTGTCGGACACTGATTCCTGACTAGCATGTTCATGAATGCCCCTCCTCAAGCCTCCTGTGTCCTGTACTGGGCTATCTCTCTGAGTCACCTCTGTGTCCACATCTGCCCTCTTCAGACTCTGTCATGGCTCCAGCCATGTGCAGGAGAATAGATAGAACCATCAAGGCCCTGAAACTTTCCCTTTCCTTCTTAGACCTGTAGAGCAGCACAGTGTTCCTGGCATGAGTCTCATTTCCAGCCCTGCCATCGCCTCTACCAGAACACTCGTGCATCCTGCTGCCAATCTTCTAATGCGCCATCGCCTCTACCAGAACACTCGTGCATCCTGCTGCCCATCTTCTAATGCACCATCGCCTCTACCAGAACACTCGTGCATCCTGCTGCCCATCTTCTAATGCCACCCACTTCTAATGCCACCTACCTCAGCTTCAGGAAAAAAAAAGTACCTTCCCCTCCCTGGCCTCTTGTGGAGGTTTCTTCCACCCAGGACTCTAAGTGACTTAGGGCCAGGACTTTTCTTTTTGGATTGGGCTCTGATGCATCTCTACTAACTATTCACCTCACAAGAGCAGCACCCCCAAACATGTTCTTTGTCTCCACAAAACTCTCACTATGCCCTCCTTGTATAAGCCCCCAAGGTTAAGCCTGCCTCACACCTTAGCTTCTTCCTTAATAAGGTTTATTGCTTGGTATTCAGACCCTGGTCTCTGTCACCCTCAGCAACTGTGGCTCAGATTCATGCCTGTGGTCCTTGACAATGCCATGGATAGTATATCATCTGAGCCATTGGCTGTTTCTACATACCGTTTCTTCTAACTGGGCTGCTTCTCCATAGATGTTTGTCACAAGGACCATATTGCAGTTTCCCCCTGCAGAAAGCAAAACACAGGAGAGTCTACAATCATGTAAGTTTTCTGACAAGAGAATCCCTTAGGGTTGACAGATTTGTTATGGACTCAATGTTTGTATCCCCACAATATTCATAACCTCTGAAATTCCAACTCCAAACACCTACTCTGATATACCTGGAGGGGGGCCTTTGAGAGGTAATTACATTTAGATGAGGTCTTGCATGTACAGCCCCTATGATGGGGTTATTGTTTTTGTAAGTTAAGAAAAATCATAGCATTCTTTCTACAAGAAGCGGCCATCTGCAGCCAGGTGGTGGTGGTACACGCCTTTAATCCCAGCACTCGGGAGACAGAGGCAGGTGGATCTCTGTGAGTTCGAGGCCAGCCTGGGCTACAGAATGAGTTCCAGGACAGGCTCCAAAGCTACACAGAGAAACCCTGTCTCAAAAAACCAAAAGAAGAAGAAGAAGAAGAAGAAGAAGAAGAAGAAGAAGAAGAAGAAGAAGAAGAAGAAGAAGAAGAAGAAGTAGTAGTGGTGGTGGCCATCTGCAAGTCAGGAATTATTGGCACCTTGATCTTGGCCTTGCCAGTCTATATAACTATGAAAAACAGTGGTCACCTAAGCCTCCCAGACTATGGTCCTTTAACAGTCCATGCTGACTTAGAGGCAGAAGAGACAACCCTAGTCTGCCTAAGGCCATGAGGCAAGAGACAGAGAGGTGGGGATGGAGAGAGAGAGACCACGAGATGGACCCAAAAGGAACCAGGAGAGAACAGCAACTCTGGAGACTGGAGAAAGCCCAGGAGGGAAGGTGAGAGTTAGAGCTTTGCTCATGGCATCATAGGAATTACGACCAGAAACCAGGGACCGTGTCACTAAGCCCAACACAAAGCCCTAGACAGGTGGGGATGACAAGGCGGCTCCCACTGTTGTGTCCAGGAAGATAGAAAGAAAAAGGGGGAAATGATAGGAGAGGCCCTTTCTCTGAGTCTCCAAGGCCAAACATGTCTCTGCCAAACATTTTTAGGGACAAGGGAGAAAAAGAAAATGTTCCCAGCAGAGGCAAAAGCTTGAGTAGAGAGTCTAAGGCATGAACAGCAAGAGTGCAAGAAGAAGGCTTGTCTGTGTGTCTAACTGGCATCACTCCTGAAGAGCTGTAAGTAACTTCGTTCCCCCGGGACAAAGTGATTCTCTGATCCCTAACAGCAGATGAGCCTGACCTAGCCCTCCCCAGGACACAGACCCTCACTTCTGATGAGAACCAACCACATTCTCACCTAAGGAGTCTTTCAGGGCATGGGTGAGCTTGCACTGCCGGAAGGGGATGTGGTCCCGCTTCTGGTCCCCAAGGGCAATGATGGCCTGCTCCAGGAATGACAGCGACTTGTTGATGTAGGTGGCTTCCTTTAGGACTCTACCTTCCGACTGCAAACAAAATGTCTGGTCATTCATGACAGATGAGGGAGGCTACCCTATTAAGACTGTCTACCCTTCCTAGTTTATAGTGATGCAAAAGTCTACAGCCAGGCTGGAGCCTCCTTCCCAGAACCAGGATCTTTTCCTCCAAGTTGGGAATGTTTTCCATCTTGGGCTACTGATAATGGTAATAGTAAAACTCACAGGGAACCATGCAGTAGTGGAACATGCCTTGAATCCCAGCACTCAAGAGACAGAAACAGGAGGATCTTTGTGAATTCAAGGCCAGTCTGGTCTACAGAGCTAGTTCTAGGACAGCCAGAGACCCCGTCTTGAAAAACCAACCAACCAACCAAACAACAATAAAAACCTCACAGGAAGCTGGGCAGTGGTGGCGCATGCCTTTAATCCCATCACTCAGGATGCAGAGGCAGGTAGATCTCTGAGTTCGAAAGGCCAGCTTTGTCTACAGAGCGAGTTCCAGGACAGCCAGGGCTACACAGAGAAACCCTGTCTTGAAAAACAAGAAAACAAACAAACAAACAAAAAGAATACGTCCATGAATAATCATATGATACTCATTCCAAGACTCACCCTGATACAAATGCACATGAAATACCTGAGCAAGTATAATATTCACACAAATATAGTAATACACACAAATTGCAAATGCTCCTCTAAATGCTCTTGTGAAAATTTTTTGTTAAAATATTTTTGCTAAAATATGTTTGAAATTAAATATGCATGTAAATACTCATATCCATACAGAGAGACACTATACCAGTGCGGAGAATTTACTGAGCAATTACTGATTATAGGTGAGAGATAATTACAAGGAACCCAAATCTTTCCCATCAAAATAATGTTCAGGCCGGGTGGTAGTGGCGCATGCCTTTAATCCCAGCACTTGGGAGGCAGAGGCAGGCGGATCTTTTTAAGTTCGAGGCCAGCCTGGTCTACAGAACGAGATCCAGGAAAGGCACAAGGCTACATAGAGAAACCCTGTCTAGAAAAAGAAATGTTCACAGGAATGAACCTTCTGTGATGCTACTGCATTCTCCCTACCTTGTAAAACTGTTTATGCAGAGACCTTGCTGGATTTTCAAAACTTGATGACTCAGAGATGCTGACACATTCCCCCAATTCCTTTGCACCAATTTTCACCAGTCACCCAAGTCTGTGAGGTCAGACCCCAGACAATGGAGAAATGACATAGCACTCTTGTGTTAGGATAAAGACCTGTCTTATTTTTGGCTGGGTGTACTTGTTACCTGAATGAAGCAATATACCCTCTGGCCGAAGTAAAAGCTTACTTACCAGTTTACTTTTACTTTGTGTGATGCTAGTAAGGTCCCTTATTTCTAGCATAGACACTACATTCCCATGGAGTACAAACGACACTCTAGCTGCTGCTCTACCTCCAGTGACTCCCTTACTGCACTCCACTTCACCTGGTTGTTCTCAAGCAGTCAGTGTGGGATATGCACACACAGGCTCTATGCCACAGGGCCTGGGAGGGGCACACAAGGGCTCTATGCCACAAGGCCCATGGCTTGTTGACAGGGTATCCCACACCCTCACTTACCCCTGTCTTCCCGAGCCTCTCTGAGCCAGCCAGATCTACCAAGTTGATTTTGGAAGTGATATACTTTTCATCTGATAAGGTCCGAGAGTGGGCCTACAAAAACATCCAAACAATTCAGAACGCACTGGGAGGAGTTTCTGATTGGGCGGCACCCACAGGAGTCACTAGTCCTTCTCAGGCCGAACAAAGAACTTGCACCTACCTCCATGTAGATGGTGAAAATGCAGTGTGACCTGGATGAATTTTTGTTCATTGTGTGGGAGGCTATGATCCTGTTGGTCTCTCCCTGAAGAGGAAATATGTGCAACATTTTGAAAACTGAAAACAAGGTATCTGAGTAATTTTCCAACGCTCATATCATTATGACCAGCTGGGCCTTCTGGGAAAATGTCTTTTGAAAACTAATAAAAGGGAAACAAACTGGAGTTTGGTCCTATATTTTCACAACCTGACAATATCTGGAGTGAAGTGTACAAACTGGCATTTTCTGAAGAGTGAGACATGGTGGTGAGAATCAAGACAGGGGCTGGTGAGATGCCTCAGCAGTTAAGAGCACTTGCTGCTCTTCCAGAGGACCCAGGTTCAATCCCCAGCACCCACATGGTGAACTGCCTCTAACTCCAGTTCCAGGGATCCAGTGCCCTCTTCTGACTTCAATAGGTCTTGCCTGCATAGACGCAGGAAAATACTCATAGATATAAAAAGTATAACATAAAAATAAACATTTTACCAAAAAAGTAAGAGGCTTAAGATGTTCAAGAACAATGAATTGGAATCAACTGCCTATCCAACTAGCAGAAATCTATAGTACATAGGAATGCTAGGAATCAAGAAAATAATGATAAATCATGTGCTTGTTCGTTTCTTTGCTTGTTTTGGAGATCGGGTCTCACTCTGTAGCTCTGGATAGCCTGGAACTCACTCTTTAGACCAGACTGACTTCAAACTCAATAGACCCTTCTGCCTCTGCCTCCCAAGTGCTGGTGTTACAGGTGTGAGTCATTGGATCCACTTTGACAAATAGTTTTTTTTTTAATTATTTTTTAAGTTAGCACACAAAGTGATGGGTTTAATGGGGCATTTTCATACATACACATCATTATGATGTGTATGTGTATGTGAGCACCATGGCTCACTGACAGGTTTTAATAACTGAGAAATGCAGAATCTAAAATCATACTATGGTATAAGTCATACAAAAGCACCAATAGAAAAACCATGCATGGGTCAGCAAGATGGCTCAGCTGAATGGCCTGTCCTGACCTATACCCACTAGGGTACTAATTCTCCTAGAACAGGGCTCACACTATGCTATGGCTATCATGGGTCTTTCCCACTCCCTCTTCAACCCCATAGTGAACTTCTTTTATTGTTGTAGTTATTTTAAAAATCATCATATTTTATGTGTATGGGTGTTTTATTTATACATCACCTGTGTGTCTGGTGCCTTTAGGGGCCAAAAGGGGCTGTCATGTGCCCTGTAACTGGAATTGTACAGTTTAGCTTCCATTGAGGTGCTGGGAATTGAACCTGGGTCCTCTGGAAGAGCAGCCAGTGCTCTTAACCACTGAATGACCTCTCCAGCCCCACAGTGAGAGAAAAAGAAAGGAACCAAACTGAGCAGCTTTCCTCTCTCCCTCCCTTTCTCTTCCCCCTACCTCTCTCTGCTCTTGTTTCAGGTGCACCAGGCAGCCTCAAGCTTGCTGTGCAGCTGAGGATGACATTGAACTCTGATTCTCCTGCTTCCACCTCCTACATGTGCTCACTGTAACCACAAACATGTGCCATCTGGCTTTATGTGGGGGATGTTTCTTGAACGTGTGTGTGTGTGTGTGTGTGTGTGTGTGTGTGTGTGTGTGTGTGTGTTTGATATAGGGTCTCACTATATAGCCCAGGCTATAGCACAACCTAGCCTCAAACTCACCCTGCTTCAGCTTCTCAAGTAATAGGATTTACAGGCCCCAACAGACATTTTAATCACAGTTTAGCTGGCTGCAGAGGCCCCAGAGCTACACACATGTAACTAGCTAAGTTGTATGCAACTGACTGACTGATTGACAGCAGTCAACTAAGATGACTACCATGTGCCGGGTAGCGCATGCCTTTAATCCCAGCACCCGGGAGGCAGAGCCCGGCGGATCTCTGAGTTTGAGGCCAGCCTGGTCTACAGAGTTCCAGGACGGGCACCAAAACTGCACAGAGAAACCCTGTTTTGAAAAAGAAAAACAAAACAAAACAAAAAGGATGATTATAACACTTAAATGCCTCACTTCCACTTTCTTATGTATTTTGGTTACACTGTTCAAATGCTCAGAACTTTATAAAGGTATTTATGAGGTAAAAGAAAATCATTGCCGGCCGGGCGGTGGTGGCGCACGCCTTTAATCCCAGCACTCGGGAGGCAGAGCCAGGCGGATCTCTGTGAGTTCGAGGCCAGCCTGGACTACCAAGTGAGTTCCAGGAAAGGTGCAAAGCTACACAGAGAAACCCTGTCTCGAAAAACCAAAAAAAAAAAAAGGAAAAAAAAAAAAAAAGAAAATCATTGCCAAAATAGTTTTTTTTTTTTTTCTGTCCTGGAACTCACTCTGTAGACCAGGCTGGCCTCAAACTCAGAGATCTGACTGTCTTTTCCTCCCAAATGCTAGGATTAAAGGTGTGGCACCACCTCCCAGCTGCCAAAATAGGACTTTCTTTCAGTATTGAAAGTAAAGTAAGGCCATTTTCAAACAACCACAAGAAAACACTTTTGGTGCCTGTCCTGGACCTTGTTCTGTAGACCAGGCTGGCCTCAAACTCACAGAGATCTGCCTGGCTCTGCCTCCCTAGTGCTGGGATTAAAGTTGTGTGCCACTACCACCTGGCAAGAAAACACTTTATTACCAGCTGCTTTTGCACACATGAGAAGAAAATAATCCCACACAGATGGTAGAGGGAAAACAAGCAAAGAAAATGATGAACATAAAACTCCACAGAGTAGTAGTGATATGCCGGTGGAGTTTAAGAACACACTACGTGTCGTGGCGTACACCTTTAATCTTGGTACTCAGGAGGCAGAGGCTGGTGGATCTCTATGAGTTCAAGGTCAGCCAGGACCTTTAATCCTGGTACTCAGAGGCAGAGGCTGGTGGATCTCTATGAGTTCAAGGTCAGCAAGGACTACATACTGAGTTCCAGGGCAGCCAGAGCTATAGAGAAACCCTGTCTCAAAAAAGGTATAAAAAGTCAAGATTCCTCTAAGATGTCACTCACTGCTCCTGCCACCGGGGGAAGCTCTTTCATCCCGTGAACTCAAGGGCTAATGGTACAAATCACCCATGAATTTTTTTTTTTTTTGAGACAAGGTTTTTCTGTGTAACAGCTCTGGCTGTCCTTGAACTTGCTCTGTAGACCAGGCTGGCCTTGAACTCACAGAGATCCACTTGCCTCTGCCTCCCGAGTGGTGGGACTAAAGGTGTGCACCACCACAGTCTGGCCCATGTGACCTTTTAAAAAAAGTTTTGTTAATTATAATTTTTGTTTGTTTGATCTTGCACAGGTTGGCCATGAGCTCTTAAATTCACCTACCTCAGCCTCCTAAATGCTGGAATTATAGGGGTGCACCATCACACTCGACTGTTGTAATGTATATACCATAAAAGGCACTATTCTGCTATCTTTTGTAATGCAATGATTTTTAGCAAATGTACAGAATTGCACAACCATTAGCACAAGCCTATTTTAGAACTGCTACATCACCCCAAAAGCTGCCTGGGGCCCATGTACAGTCCCTTTCCACTCCTTTCCCAGGCACCCACTGAGCTTCTTAATTAATGGCTTTTGGGGTGCGTTGTTTTGTTTTGTTTGACAAGGCTTATTTAACAGCCCTGGCTGTCCTGGAACTTGCTTTGTAAACTAGGCTGGCTTCACTCATAGAGATCCACCTGCCACTGCTTCTTGTGTGCTGGGATTAAAGGTGGGCCCGTCTTGGCAGTGCTGAGGACCAAACTCAACCTTGTGCATGTTAGGCAAGTACTCTGCCACTGGGTTACACTCCCAGCACACCATATGTCTTTTTTTGAGTTAACATTCCGTCACTTTTGAATTGCAGATGTGGTTGCATATACTTGTAACCCCATCTCTTGGCAGGCTGAGGTAGGAAGACAGTGAGCTCAAGGTCAGCCTGGCCAACTGTAGAAACCCTAATAAAAACAATTCTTTGTAATTAAATTTAAATTTGAAAATTAAAGCTGTGGTCTGGAGAGATGGCTCAGTGGTTAAGAACAGTGGCTGCTCTTCCAGAGGACCAGGTTTCATTTCCCAGCATCCACATGGCAGCTCACAACTGTCTGTAACTCCAGTTCCAAGGGATCCGACACCCTCATACTGATATACATGCAGGCAAAACACCAATGCACATAAAATTAAAAGAAGAAAATAAAGAAAAGTGGAAATAGATTTACAAAGAAAAGAAGATTAGAGCTGTGAGATGGCTCAGCGGGTAAAGGGGTCTACCGCCAACCTGATGACCTGAGCTCAGTCCCTAGGACCCACATGGTAGAAGGAGAGAACTGATTTCTGTAAGGTGTCCTCTGACCTATAAACACACACACACACACACACACACACAATACAAACCACACTGACAGGACCAACAAACAAACAAACAAGCAAACTTACAAGTCTTATCGAAAGTCCTAGCAATTCTATCCCTCGGTGCCTACCAAGAGAAAGGAATGCACAATACATAGATACACACAAAGACTCATATGCAAATGTTCACAGTAGCAGCATTATTCACAGTTACCAAAGATCGTCTCCCACAAACTCTGTTAGGCAGTGAATGCATAAACATCTCACAGTGGAGAATCATTGAGCAGTAGAGGAAACGGGTGGGGGACGCAAACAGAATGAGGATGTGTTCTGCAACATAAACAAACCTTGCAGACATTCTAGCAGTCAGCCACAGAAGGCCAAATACTGAAGGACTCCATGCACATAGAAAGTCCAGAATACCCACATAAAGAGCCAGAAAGTAGCTGGGCGGTGGTGGTGCACACCTCTAATCCCAGCACTTGGGGGGCAGAGGCAGGCAGATCTCAGTGAGTTTGAGGCTAGCCTGGTCTACAAATTGAGTTCCTGTTACACAGAGAAACCCTGTCTAAAAAAAAAAAAAAAAAAAAGTTCAACTATGTAAGGCCAGGCAGGATGGTGCAGATCTGTGAAACCCCAGCTACTTAAGAGGTGAAGGTAGGAGGGTCACAAGTTCAAGCCCACCCGGGCCACAGAGTGACTTCATAGCCAGCCTGGGTATCTTTGTTTTTTTGAGATAAAGTCTCACTATGTACCCCAGGCTGGCCTTAAATTCAGCCATCTTCTTGTCTTAGCCCCAAATGCTGGGATTACAGGAATGTACCATTATAATTGGCTCAGCCTGGGTAATTTATTGAGAATCTGTCATTAAATAAAGAAGTACATAGGAGAGGCTGGAGAGATGGCTTGGCAGTTAAGAGTGAGCACTATTCTTGTGTGTGTGTGTGTAGGGGGCAAGTTCAGTTCCCAGCATCCACATGGGGAAGATCATAACCACCTATAAGTCAGCTTCAGAGAACCCAATGCAATCTCCTGGCCTCTGTGGGTACTGCACACACATGCACAACCCCCTCCAAACATATATATCATTAAAATTTTAAGTATTTTTAAAAGTAAAAAGGGGCTAGAAATATAGCTCAGTAACAGAGGACTTGCCCAGCATGAGCCCTTAGCTCAACCTTCGGCACCACAACCAACCTCATAGAAAAAAAGAACCAGAAGGACATGTTTTTTGCCTTAAATGAAAAACATTTTTATGAATTTTGGTTCTTCTTATTCAACACTTAGTTTTCTAAATCAGCACATATGAATTTTCATTCTGTTTGTCAAAGTAAATAAAAAATATGAAAGAAGTAGGGGAGAGGAAGATAAGGAAGTGGGGGAAGGGAAGAGGGAGGGAGGGAGGAAAGGAGGGAGGGAGAGAAGGGACTCTGATCATCTCACCTCAAAGAGGAGGCTGAATGCATCCTCCTCTTGACTTGTGAGATGGACCGACAAGCCCTTAATGAAGACCCCTTGAGGGTTTTCCACGATGGTCATTGGTGTGACTGAGGGTCCCACATAGGGCAGAGTGGACAGGAGATCAAACAGGTTCTCATTATAGATCTCCAGGTAGGAAACACGTACAGTGATGGCATGTGTGGGGCGCTCCTCAATCATCCTAAAAACCTAGATGGAGATTTGACCACAGTCACTAAGGGTAGAGCTCCAACAGCCAACGCATTAACATCAGCCCTGAGGAAAGCCTCAGGAGAGAGCATCAGGGAGTGTGGGACAATTCTTGTCCTAAAAAGGTTTATTGTCGGGCTGATTGATGATGGGCATGATCAACAACTACTATTGTTAGGTAAGATTATCGACTCTTGGGTTTTATTGTTTTGGTTTCCACACTGTGTCCCAGGCTGTTTAGAACTCAAAATGTAGCCCAGGTAATTATCCAACCCACTGGCTTCCTGCTTCAGTCTTCCCAAGTACTGGGATTGCAAGTGTGGGCCATCATGCTTAGCTAGAGATACTTAAGTGTTTTGTTTGAGATGGGGTCTCATGTAACCCAAGTTGCTCAGGAATTCTCAATGTAACTAAAGATGATCTTGAACTTCTGGTCCTATTGCCTCCATTTTCTGATTACAAACACATGCCACTGTGCCTATTTCCCCCCCTTCAATGGTTGGGGATCAAATCCAAGGCTCTGTGCATGTTAGGTATTTACCAAGTGAGCTACACTCTCAGCCTTTAGATATTGAAATTTTGACAGTGGGATAGTAAGGCTATTACTTCCAAAAAATGAGCATGGGGGTTTATAAGAAAAGCTTTTGTTCGACAGCCCTAGCTTCTTGGAACTCAATTTGTAGACCTGGCTGGCCTTGAACTCACAGAGATCAGCCCGCCTCTGCCTCCCAAGTGCTAGCATTAAAGGCGTGCACCACCGTGCTGGCCAGAGGGGAAGAAGGCCTTTTTCATCCTACCTTTAACCAGATGGTCCTCACTAGACCTGGGCTAGCAGGCCCCAAGGGAAGGCCCTTCTGCCTAGGCTTCTGCTTTATTCCCAGAGCCATGGCTGCCACAGTCCTAAAGGCTCAGTCATGCCCTGCTTCTTGCCCTTCTTCTTTCAGGAAATACTGAATGAAGAAGCCACAGCAAGACAATAAGGAAGTTCTGAAAGAGCTGCATTCCCTTCATTAAAACCAGCAACAAGCATGATTAGGACCTCCAAATCCTTAATTACAGGTTCACAGACCATGGGAGCAGCAGGAACCTGATTAGCATGCCTGTTCTCTCCTTAACAAATAAGGAAACAGGCTTATTGTCAGGGAGGGTCTATCTGAAAATCAAAGCCCTGTTTTCCTGGGGACTTGGACTCCACCCCAAGCCCAGTCACAGAAGCCTGTCTCCAGTACCAGTGGAGCTGTAGTCACTTGAAGGCTGAACCCACTGTCTCTAGTGGCCAACCTGGAGAAAAGAGGGCAGCTGTGTGGCATCCCAACACGGGCCCATTCTCTACCTGCTGCAGGGCACGAGGGAGAATACCCCGGTGCTTGTAATTCTCAGTGGCCCCCGTCATGGTGTATGTCTTGCCAGCTCCCGTCTGCCCATAACACATAATGGTACCTGCAAACATTTCGAAATATGTCTGAATGACATTCAGAAAAATCACTTCATGGACAACTCTTGTCTCCTCAATACGCTTGGTGCCATCCAGGACTCCTGATGTGAAGGTAGTCAGTAAAAACATCCAAAGACATCAGGACAGGAAGAGGGCAAGTACACAGGGAAACAGAGACATAAACAGTCAAAACATGAACTTGTGCCCTCAATCTGTGATCTACATAGAGCTCTATGCTTCCCGTCCCCAGATGATCTGGTCCTAGGGTTAGGGAACGTTGTGGCTGGAACTTTTCTTGAAAAGAATAGGAGGGAGCTGGAACATTAGACCTTCACTTTTTTGTTTGTTTGTTTGTTTGTTTTGTTTTGTTTTTGAGACAGGGTTTCTTTGTGTAGTTTTGGTGCCTGTCCTGTTCTGTAGACCAGGCTGGCTTTGAACTCATAGAAATCCACCTGGCTCTGCCTCCTGAGTGCTGGGATTAAAGGCGTGTGCCACCGCCACCTGGTGGGAATGAGTGGTCCTAATTCCGCATCTTGGAGCCAGCAACAATCAGCAATTAGCCCATTGCTAATGAACCAGAAGTCATGTCAGCTGGCCTTCAGTGCCCATCTGTAGTTCTGTAGCACCAAGTGCCTGACTATTAAGTTTCCTAATTCTTAATCCCCCATCTTTACCTCTAGGCCACAGTCTCTCAGGGAATCATGAACGAATCACTGGGTCGGTGAGGACCACATCTATGTATCACCTGCAGAATACGTTACAATGTTGGCACCTAAGACTCTGGAAAACTGAGAGAGTCTAGCTATATAATTCAAACTGTTCTCACATCCCTGATCCCCTGCCTCCACCTCCCAAGTGCCTCACTTACAAACATGCGCAGTCATGCCTGGCTCTCTTCACGGCCTTTTCTACAGAAAGTCTAAAACTCTTGGAGCTAGGTATGTAGCACAGTGATAGAACATGTGCTTAATATGTGTGAGGCTCTGGGTTTGATACCTAGTACCAAGCAACCAACCAACAAATAAACCCTTGCAAAATAGAGAACACTCTAACCAGTAGTCATCAATCGGCAAAGACTGTAAACTGCAACTTTATTTTTACTTTTTTAAGCTTTTTAAATTTTTGGATAGGGCCACATGTAGCTCAAGCTGGCCTCTCACTGGTAGGTAGCTGAGGATGACTTTGAACTCCTGATCTCCTGCCTCTACTTCCAAGTGCTGGGATTACAGGGATTTGCTACTATGTCACACTCTCAAGGTGCTGGGTTTTTCGTTTTATTTTGTTTTAATTTATTTTTAAACGTATGGGGTGTTTTGCCTGCATGTATGTCTGTGGATCATATGAGTGCCTGGTGCCCAAAGAGGCCAGAAGAGGGTATTGGATTCCCTTGAAACTGGAGTAACTGATGATTGTGAGCTACCTTGTGGGTGCTGGTAATTGAACCTGGATCCTCCAGAAGAGTAAGCAGCCAATGCTCCTAACTGATGGGCCATTTCTCCAGCCTCATTAACTTTTATAAAGATTAAAAAACAAACAGATGGCCAGGCGGTGGTGGCGCACGCCTTTAATCCCAGCACTCGGGAGGCAGAGCCAGGCGGATCTCAGTGAGTTCAAGACCAGCCTGGTCTCCAAAGCGAGTTCCAGGAAAGGCGCAAAGCTACACAGAGAAACCCTGTCTCGAAAAACCACAAAAAAAAAAAAACAAACAAACAAACAAACAGATAAAACAAAACACATGTAATGGCACAGACTTGTATTGTAATCACTGGGCTGGGGAAGCAGAGGCAGGAAAATGGTTACAAGTTCAAGGCCAGTCTGGGATATATACTAACATGCTGTTTTACAAAAACATTTTATCCCAGCATTCAGGAGGCAGAGGCAGACAGATATTGAGCATGAGGCCAGGCTGGTATATATAGTGGGTTCCAGACCAGCCTAAGGCTACACAGTGAGATCTTGTCTCAAAAAACAAACCAAGAAGGGTGATGATGGCACATACCTTTCTTTAGTCCCAGCATTTGGGAGGCAGAGGCAGGTGGATTTTTTTTTTTTTTTTTTTGGTTTTTCGAGACAGGGTTTCTCTGTGTAGTTTTGGTGCCTGTCCTGGATCTCACTCTGTAGACCAGGCTGGCCTCAAACTCACAGAGATCTGCCTGCCTCTGCCTCCCGAGTGCTGGGATTAAAGGTATGCGCCACCACTGGCTGGTGCAGGTGGATCTTTGAGTTCGAACATAAAAACTTTAAAATAGTCTTTGACCACATAAGTCCATAAAAAAATTAGAAATGACTGGAAAGGAGGTGCATTTAAGGGTCAGGTTAGAAACCTGGTGCAAGGGAAACTCCCAGGAATCTACAAGGATGACTCCAGCTAAGACTCCTAGCAATAGTGGATTTGTAGACTGAACTGGCCATCTCCTGTGATCAGACAAGACTTCCAGTGGAGGGACTGAGACATCAATCTAGCCACACAACCTTTGACCTGTCTATAGGATGTACAGGGTGGGGGTGGGGTGTAAGTGTGGCACAGAGATTGTAGGAGTGACCAACCAATGACTGGTCCAGTTTCAGACCCATGCCAGAGAGTGAGCCCACCCCTGACACTGCCTGGAGGGCCAGGACCCAGAGGCTGGGTGGTCCAGAGACCTAGAATAGAACTAAATATAACTGGAGGGGGGAAAAGGTCAACGTAATGATGCCTAACGATTTTCTGCTCTACTCATAGGTTGGTGACTACCCCAGTGGTCATCATAGAGCCTTCTTCCAGTAACTGATGGAAACAGATGCAGAGACCCACAGCCAAACATTAGGCCAAGCTTGGGGAATCCTGCTGAAGAGAGGGAGTAGGAGTCCAGGGTTGTAGGGTCAAGGACATCACAAGAAACCCACAGAAACAACTAACCTGGCTCATAGGAGTTCACAGAGTCTGAACCAACAACCAGGGAGCCTGTGTGGGACCAACCTAGGCCCTCTACATACACGTGACAGTTGTGTAGCTTGGTCTATTTGTGGGACTCCTAACAGTGGGAGTAGGGGCTTGTCCCTAATTCTTTGGCTGGCTTTGGGGAACCTATTCCTCATGCTGGATTGCCTTGCCCAGCCTTAATACAAGGGGAGGAGCTTAGTTCTACTACAACTTGATATGCTTTGTTGATACCCATGGGAAGCCTGCCCCTTTCTGAACAGAAGCAGAGGAGTGGATGTGGGAGGGGCAGGGGAGATAGGAGAGGGAATGGGAGGAGAGGAGGGATGGGAAACTGATTGAGATGTAAATAAATAAATTTAATTAAAAAAATTCCCAGCTGGCAGTGGTGGCACATGCCTTTAATGCCAGCACTCAGGAGGCAGAGGCAGGTGGATCTCTGTGAGTTCAAGGCCAGCCTGATCTACAGAGCAAGATTCAGGAAAGGCACAAAGCTACACAGAGAAACTCTATCTCGAAAAACCAAAAAAAAAAAAAAAAAATTCCCAATAAAGCTGTTTTTATGCTGTGCATGGTTGCTCATAACTTTAATCCCAGCATTTAGGAGGCAGAGGCAAGTAGATCTCTGTGAGTTTGAGGCCAGCCTGGTCTACATAGTGAGTCCTAGGCCAGACAGGACTACATATTGAGATTAAGACTGAGATTAGGTCTCCCCCAACCCTTCAAATAAAACCAAGGTTTGAGAGATTTGAAACAAGACTATAGTTGGCCATCTAAAAAACACGAGAAAAAGGCAGGGTCTTCAAACAACCACCAGAGACTGGATGGAACCATTCCTCCAATGTTACAAAGTAAATATATGCTCTACCACTAGACCACAGGCTGACAAATATACAATGTTGGTAAGCAAAGTTCTTATGTTTTATTTTATTCAGAATAGAGTACCTCTTGTACCTCTTCCTCCAGGAGGGCCTTCTCAGAGTCCTACATAAAACAACAACTGATTAAATTACCATTGTATCCATCAAGGGCTTGAGAAACTGCATCCTTGGCGACTGTCTCATAAACCAAGTCCTGGGAGGCGTCATGAAGAACTCCATCCAGCTTGAATGACCAGTCTGTCTGCTGGTTATTGACAGCTCCTCTCCGAGTGTCTTTTTTCAAGTGAATGTCAATGCTCTAGGGAAAAAAGGAGTGAGACAGGGAGAAGCCAGGTATGGGTGACACACACCTGAAATCTCAGCCCTTGGAGGCTGAGTCGGGAGTTCTGATCTGGAGTTCCAGGACAGTCTACATAGTGAGAAACATCACAAAAAGAAGAGGGGGTTGGAGCTACTTTTAGGAAACCTTTGTAAAAAGACCCTGTGATAACACTCAGGAAACAGAGGCAGGAGGATCTCTGTGAATTCAAGGCAGCCTGGTCTACATAGAGTTCCAGGACAGCCAGGGCTATATAGGGAGAGTCTATCAAATAAATAAGTAAATAATCACTGATAACTGAGGCCTGACTTAGAGAAAACAAAGCATGTGAAGCTTCCTAAAAGTTTTTTAGATTTATTTTTTATTTTACATTTGTGAATGTTTCATGTGAATGTATGCATGTGTACTACATGTGTGCCTGGTACCTGCAGAGCTCAGAAAAAGGGTGTCAGATCCCCTGGAACTGAAGTTACAGACAGTTGTGAACTGTCATGTGGGTGCTGGGAATGAAGCCCAGGTCCTCTGCAAGAGCAGCCAGTGCTCTTAACTACTGAGCCATCTCTCCAGCCCCAATTTATCAGGTTCTAATTAAATGAGATTTAGTTACAGCCCATACGTATAGAAGCTTTGAATTAGGCAAGAGTAGCAGTGGAAGTAGAAACAATGGCCCTGGCTCAGGCCTTGTCTGTTTGGCTACAGGTGGTGATGCCCTTCCATCCTCTTCACTATGTCCAGGAATTACTTCCACAAACAACTGTGAGCCAAGGGAGCAATGTTGGAATGGTCACATAAAGTCTCTGAATTTTTCAGACACAGTCTTTTGTGTTAGTGTAAACTGAGAGTGCCCAACCTACCTGTGTTGGGGGACATTCGATCACACTATGAACGAGTTTGCATTTTCGTTAATGAAATAAAATTAACCTTGGGTCAGGAGGCTGCCTTAGCAACTAGTTGACAGAAAGTAATCATAGAGCCTGAGAGGGCATCCGGGAGAGGGATAGAGACACAGGAAGTAGTAGGGTGGAGTTCAGGGTGAAACAGCCTTTTCTAGTTTGGGGAAGGAGAAGCACAGGGTCTTTTGGAGACGCCCGCAAGGAGGGAAGGTCAGCTAATTGTGACCCAGCCTCTCTGAGCTGGCAGGTTTTCACACCAGCCTTTGAATCTTGAATCTTATTTATAAATAGAATGACAAAGATTTAGTTAAAGTGAGAGGCCGAGACAGAGCCTGTGCCTATGGGAACAGGATTCTTGCCAAGTTTGGCCTGAGCAGACAGGCTGCTGCTAGAGAAGCAGGCTGGTAAATGTGGAGCTGCAATTACTGGCTGAAATAGCATTAGATTAAGGCGTAGCCATTGTGCCGAAGTTTAAAACAACATACTTGTAATACTTGTAATCAGATTTTCAGATGCACCTTCAACCGATTCCCAGTAAGATTCCAAGTTTTTTTTTTTTTAAAGACATTTTTATGATATGAAGGCTCGCTTTGAATTTAGGTATTTGGCTTTTTCCTCTTGGTCTCTCAACTGTTCAAACCACAGTATAGCACCATGCCAGCTTATTCCAAGCTCTTGATGGGGACTCTCACTGAAATCTACTTGCTGCTGTAATCCAATAACCAAGAGCCACCCAGAGAAGAACAAAACTAAGGCCAAGACTGATGGGGTCACAAGGTGTGGTGACGTGCGCCTATAACCCCAGGACTTGGGAAGGAGAAGCAAAAGGATCAGAAGTTCTAAATCATCCTGTGGAAACAGCCAGTTTAAAGCTGGCTGGGTTACACGAGACCCTGTCTCCAGAAAGTCAAACACCACCACGTATTAAACGGTGCCTCACGAGTTTCGTGTTCTCTGCTTCTGTGTTTGTTGAAATTGTGCCCATGGAACACATCATCCAGGGCCATCCTTGAGGTCTTTTCTGACTATCAGGACTTGCAAGACCTGAGCAATTTGTTCTTGAATTATTCGTTTAAAAAAGGTCTACCTGAGGGCTGGCGGGACGGCTCAGTGAGAAAAGGTGCCTGCCAGCAAGCCTGACAACCTGAGTTTGACTCCCCAGGACCCATGTGGAGGGAGGAAAGAACCTACTCGACAATCCTGCAAGTTGCTCTCTGACTTCCACATTTGTGCTTTAGCAGACGTGTGTGTGTGTGTGTGTGTGTGTGTGTGTGTGTGTGCACCTCCCCCCACCAGACAAACAAATGAAAGAAAAAAAAGTTGAGAATCTCATGAACTTCCTCACTAATAGGGTAGTTTGGAGTTCATGGACTCTAGAGTCCACCTGAACATTTATCAATTCTTAGTCCTTCTGTTGAAAATTGTATTTGTGTGTGTGTGTGTGTGTGTATGTGTGTGTGTGTGTGTGTGTATGTAAATGTGCATACAACACCATGTGTAAGGAATCTGGAGGACAGCTTTTAGGAACTGATTCTCTCCTTCCACCTTGTGGATCCAGGGACTAGAATTCAGGTCTTCACACTCGGTGGCAGGCATCTTTACCACTGAGCCATCTCTCCTGTCCCTTTGTTTTGATCCTTGAATGGCTGCTGGAAAACAAGGTCACACTGACCTGGAGAAGGGAAAGTAAACACTTACTTTGTTGTCCCCTCCATACGTGATCATTTCATGAGCAAAGTCATCGGTAGGCTTGACACGGACAAACGCTTGAACCTTTTTCCTAGTACCCATCCTGGCTAAAGAGAAGAGAACAACAATATCATTAGCAGTCATCATAAAATACCAACTAGGAGGGAGAGGTCATTTGTCAAGATTGGAATAAAAGCCTGGCATGGTGGCACACACATGGAACACTAATGCTTGAGAAGTGAAGGCAGGTAGGTCAGAGTTCAAGGCCAGCCTCAGCTCCATTGTGAGTTGGAGGACAGCCTGGGCTACAAGAGACCAGTTGCAACCCACTGTCACTACCCAACAAGTACATGTGCCTCCTGTCTTATAGGCTGCTTTGCCATTTTCCACCATGACTCCAAAGAGACTGAAATCCAAAGCAAAAAGACTGCTCCCTTTAGTGGCCTGATTTTAGCTGCTGTTTCTAGAAATATCCTATATCTAAGATGAACTCATTTATTCTATTTTCTTCAGACATACTTGCCTGGAACACATTAAAGCCAGTTGCCTTTCTTCATTAACAGACCTTCTTTCATGCCCCTGTCTCCATCAGACTAACTATATGAGAATAGATTAAGTATCTTTTAAAACATATGTTGTTTATTATTATTATTATTATTATTATTATTATTATTATTATTATTACTAGGGATGAGAGACACCTGCCTCAGCATGTGGCAGCAGTCAAAGAACAACAGAGTCAGTTCTCTCCTCCCACCATGTGGGTTTCAGGGTCAGACTTGTGTCGTCAGGATTCCAAGGCAAGCACTCTATTTGCTGAGCCATCTTGCTGGCCCTAGATTAAATATTCCTTTAATTTTATTTTGATTTTTATTTGTGTATGTCTGTGTGAGTATATGTCACATGTGTGCAAAGGGCCCTTGGAGGCCAAAAGAGTGTGTCTGATCTTCTGGAGCTGTTGTTACAGGCAGTAATGAGCTGCCTGACATGGGTGCTGGGAAGAGCAATAAGCACTCTTAACCACTGAATCATCTCTCAAGCCCCAAATAAATGTTCTTGCTCTAGTCCATAATCAAACAGTCTTTCTTCTCTCACGTAATAAAAAAAACAATCACAGTCTCGTCCCCTCTTGATCTCTCAAAACTTGAGTATATTCTCACCTTTAAAAAAAGGTTTATTTGTTTTTATTTTATGTGTATGAGTGTTTTTCCTGCAGAAATGTCTGTGTGTAATGTATGTGCAGTGCCTCTGGTGGCCAGAAGAGGGTACTGGATTCCCCTGGGACCAGAGTTACAGACAGTTATAAACCACCATGTAGGTGCTGGGAATTGAACACAGGTCCTCTGGAAGAGCAGCCAGTGCTTTCAACTGTGGAGCCATCTCTCCAGCCCCCTCACAACAGGGAGCCACATGTATATTTGTCTTCAGTCACTATACTATAACAAATCATATATGTATGTGTATATATGTATGTATATTTTAAAATAATGTTTGATGTAGCTTTGCGGGATGAACACTTTGTAAAAGAACAGGATAGAAGTGATAGGGAGGCAAGCTTAGTTAAAAGACTTTTATAACTATGAAGAGTTGTCTCATAACAGAAACTAAAGGCCAAGTAAAGTCAAAATGCTAGTCAAGGGCTGGAGAGATGGCTCAGAGGTTAAGAGCACTGACTGCTCTTCCAGAGGTCCTGAGTTCAATTCCCAGCACCCACATGGTGGCTGACAACCATCTGTAATGAGATCTGGCGCCCTCTTCCGTATACATAATAAATAAATAAATCTTTAAAAAAAAAAAGAATTCAAAATGCTAGTCAAAAGAGATGTTACCAATGGGACTGTTGCGCTGAATTCCCATAGTGGGGAAGCAAAGAAGTGATTAAATAGAATTGATAATTCAACTAATTTTGTTTTGTCTTGAGACCAGGGCTCATGTATCCCAGTCTGGCCTTTTAAAATTAATTCATTTATTTTTAAAGTTAACTTTAAATTTTAAAATTAAAGTGAATTCATTAACTTAATTGTGTGGAAGTCAGGATACAAATTTGTGGGGTCAGTTCTCTCCTTTCACTTTTACATGAGCTCCAAGGATGAAACTCAGGGCACCAGACTTGCAAGGCAAGTAAGCGGTTTTACTTATGAGCCATTTCACTGGCCCAAGGCTGGCCTTGAACTCCTTATCCTCCTGTCTTCACTTCCCAAGTGCTGAATTACAGATGTAACTGCAGCGCCCAACTAATTTTCACAACTTTAAGGACTGAAAACTTGGTCACTTTTTCAAGTGTCTCATGATATATAGTGATGATGAAGGACTAAATAATGACACCAAACCCTAAGAGCTCTAAGGAGAATAAGTAAAATCTACTTGTAAAAATCATTAATTCTATTAAATCTAGCTAAAGTGCACTTAAACAATCAAGAAAAGCCTATGAAATATATACTAAATAATTTAATTGTTCTTAGGCAAATTGGCACAGTAGAGTTTTAAGGTGAAGCATTGTGTATGTGTGTGTGTGTGTGTGTGTGTGTGTGTGTGTGTGTGTGTGTGTGTGTGTGTAGAAGCTAGAGGCGGAAATGGGATGTCTGCACTATTGATCTCCACCATAGATTTTGAAGCAAGGTCTGTCACTGAACCTGGAGCTCACCATTTTGGCTATACTTGCTGGCCAGAAAGCCCACAGGGTCCACTTGTCTCTCAGCTCCAGCATGAGCAGCTTTGTGTGGGAGCTAGGGATCCAAACTCGGGTCTTCATGTTTGAAGCAGCAAAGACTTTATTTACCCAGTGAGACATCTCAGAGCTCTAAGATGGGCTTCCTAAGAGTCAGGTGTGGTGGCAGCACTATGCCTGCCTAAAATCCCAGCACTTGGGAAATGGAGGCATGAAAATACACAAAGATACACATTCATTATGTCATTCTCAGTGACATAATGAGTTCAGGGCCAGTCTGGGATAAATGATGCCCTGTCTTAAAAAACAAAACAAAACAAAAAAACCTTTGGAACTACTATTGTACAATGTACAAACCAAAATTTAAATACAGACAAGGTCCACATAGCAGGATGTAAGCTGCACCATACACTTCCCCTTTAATTGCCCCATCAGGATTGGGCCAGTTCAAGAAGGAATAAAGCATATTCCCCCAAAGTAACCTGCACTTGTATTGAGGGAGGAGACAGGGAGGAGAAGACACAGAGGGGAAACCATTTATCAGCAAAAGAAGTGGCTGAATTTATAAAAAAAATTAGGGAAATGTCAGACAAAGGAAGCTGATTCATTCTTCTAACAAACTTGAGGGCTGTTTAATGATTTTTTAAAACCTTTACAGAAAAACATTCCCATGTGAAACAGAACCTCTTCTAATATTCATAAAAATCATATAAAGGGCCAAATGTGGTGGTGCACGCCTTTAATCCCAGCACTCTGAAGGCAGAGGCAGGCGGATCTATGAGTTTGAGACCAGCTTGGTGAACACATCAAGTTTCAGACCAGTGAAGGATACACAGGGAGACCCTGGGTCAAACAAACAAACACATGAAGAAGGCATAAAAGGGCCAACAAGATGGCACGGTAAAGGCACCTGCCACCAAGCTTGATGGCCTGAGTTTGATCCCCGGGACTTACAAGGCAGAAGAAAAGACCCAGTTCCTCCAAGCTATTCTCTGATCTCCACACATGTTCTCTGGCATACAGGGGCACACACATGCGCACGTGCGCGTACCCACTTAATAAACTATAATAAAATATTAAAAGCATATTAAATAAGTAATAATAACATTTTACATGTACTTTTCTAATAGTGGTGCAATGGTGTTACCTAACAAAAAATTACTCTAGATTTTAAAAGTATTAATGGCTTTCACATTTCTTTTTTTCTTTTCTTTCTTTTTTCTTTTTTTTTTTTTTAGTTTTTTGAGACAGGTTTTCTCTATGTAACAGTTCTGGCTGTCCTGGAACTGGCGTTGTAGACCAGGCTGGCCTCAAACTCACTGAGATCTGCTTGCCTCTCCCTCCCAAGTACAGGGATTAAAGGTGTGCACCACCACCGCCCAGCCCAGCTTTCCCATTTCTAAACACAGCTTCGGATCATTTCCTCTTAACATTACATTACCCACCATCACCATGGTGTTATGTAGCCTACAGAAACAAGTTCAATGCAAGGTGCTGCTCTTCCAGCTTACAGCTTCGATGCTGTGGATAAAATGGAAGCATCACCCATCACATGCACTGCAGCTGTCAAATCAAGCACAGTACTCCCAGGTTTGCCTGTCACAGTGAGCATTTCCTGCATCCCTCCAGTCACTATTTCATGGAAGTCTTTTCCTGGCACTCTTGGATCTTTTAGAATTTTTTGTTTTTTAGAAAATTAATCTGAAGCCGGGTAGCAGTGGCACATGCCTTTAATCCCAGCATTAGAGGCCAGCCTGGTCTACGGAGCAAAACTACACAGAAAAACCCTGTCTGGAAAAACCAAAAAAAAGAGAGAGAGAGAGAGAGAGAGAGAGAGAGAGAGAGAGAGAGAGAGAGAGAGAAAGAAAGAAAGGAAGGACGGAAGAAAGGAAGGAAGGAAGGAAGAAAAAAAATTAATCTGAAAAATTTGGGGGTAAGAAAAGAACGTAGCTTGGTTGACCATTTTTGTCTGCAAAATTGAACTCTAAAAAAATAATCACACATAGCTCTAATGTGAAACACAAACTGAGGAAACCGAAGGGAAGATTTCATTTCCAATTTCATTTTGATTTATATTAGGGAGAAACTGAGAGTAGGGAGAAGTGGTGTGTTGTTCACGATTTTAAATAATTTTTTTCCTTGATATAGTGTGTCACAGTGTAGTCCAGGCTGGCCTTGAACTCTCAGTCCTCTTGCCTTAGCTTCCCAAGTGTTGGGACAGCATCTCCAGGGGACAGGTGGGCTTTTTACTCAATTCCTACAGCTCTGGAAAACCCTCCCCAACACAAATCCCAAGAGCCCATCTTCCCGCCCAGGAAGATTCCAATGCCATTGAGTATAACCTCTGGAAGGGATCACAAAGAATCCAGAGAGTTCTGGAAGCAAGTTCACAGGCCAGCTCAAAGAACTTCCCAGAGCTTTCCTCCTTTTCTGCCCTGAAATTTCTAACATGCGCATGCACATGCAGGCACCCATCTGTTATTTCCACGGTTCCCTTGATGCTCATGCCACCAGACATTCCTGGAGTCATATGCAACCTGCCATGAGCCTTTCCAATGGTCTGCACTCCTCCCATGAGCCTACTACTCCACAGCACATCAAAGCCACATGCCATTTTGCACTTACTGAAATACTGCTTGTTACCGTGCTTATGCCGCTTCATTTATGTGGGCTTCAGTTCCCAAATCAAATTACAAGCTGCTTGAGGACAAGGACTGTGCCTTTTATCTCTTGTGATTCCCCCCACAAAGTCCAAAACAGCGCCCAGCACACAGCAGGTGCTCAAGAAATGGTGGTTGGTGGTGATACTCATGGCTGGAAGTCAGAAGGTGACTGAGTCTCCATAGGTGGGTCCATCTTCAGTTACTACTGAGAAAGTTCCAAGGTATACGATGTCACTCCACTCCCACACTACCTCTAACCCCTGAACCTGCAGACTTCTTGAAAGGACACTTCATTTCCAGGTACAAGAAGCCATGTTCAGTCTCAACACACCCTCCCCATAAGGTAGTGTACCTTTCCCTCAGGACTTTGTATAGAATACCCCCAGCCATTTGAACACAATCTTTAGATACTTCTGGTGTGATACAACGAACTTAAGTAGCCACCAGGAGACCAGTGCTGAGAGATTCAGTGTTTATTTGTTTTGGGCCTGGGGATGAGCAGAATATGCATGACCCATGAAAGCTTGAGAAGAGAAGAAAGACCATTCGATGGGATGACTGATAGGCACTACGGGTCCCTATCTGCCATGCTCTTATTAGATCAGGGACAAAGACTGCCCAAGAAACATCTAAACCCACAACACCTACTGTATCACACCGTGAGTGAGATGAACCCAAGATTGGCATCCAGGCAAAACCGGCCTCTCTCTTATTCTCACCCAGTGTGTATGGGAATCCTTTTCTAAAGTGAGTGTGGCAGGCGGCCTCAGTCCCATTCCCGTGCCCCTCTGGAGGGTTTTCCTCCTCTGTAACTCCAGTGGCTCCAAGTGGTGATCCCGAAGATCTCTCCAGTTCGAAAATTGAGGAGTGAAGTGTCTGAACGACCTCTGACACTCAACCTCACGCCTTTTTTGTCTAGGGCGAGTCGTGGGACCCTGGTGGAGACTCGTGGGACTAGAGAACATTAGTTCAGAAACTCCACGCTCTCCTAAGCCACGATCAGGCTGAAAGGGGCACAAGGATAACACGCTCTCTAGGGGTGCCTCGGTGTTTTGTTTGTTTGTTTGTTTGTTTGTTTGTTTTACAAATAAAGGCTCCAAGAGGAGTTCGGAACCCAGCCACTGCCAGAGCGGATATCCCCATCAGGTTTCCCTTTTACCTAACACCACCGGCGCGTGACCACTGCTCACTTCGCAAGGAAGCGGCACTCGGGTTGAGTGACCGCTATAGCTGCAGCGACTTGAGGGAGCTCTGTTTGCAATCTGGACAGCCAGCCGACTGGCTGTGTACACAGTCGCCATGGCAACGGGAAGCTTCCAGGGACTCCGGAAGTAGTGTAAGGTGGTGGCGGAATTGAAATTCACATTCCTCCGCTGAAGACACAAGTAAAGTCAGGGCTGAACAAAGAAGACGGAAATGGAGTCAATTAACCTGAATGGCTTGGAGCAGCTATATATGCGAAACTGGAGTATGTGTTGCAGGGCGGGGGAAAAGAAGGCTGTGTATGAACCAGGAAGCGGGGCAGCGAGACTTCCGGTGCAGAGGAATTTGCGAGTACGGCGGCCGCGCAGGCTTGTGGTATTTTTGCTTCGCGCTCCGAGCTGCCGTCGGCGTGCTCCCTTGCCCCGCCCTGGTTAGTGTGAAGCCTGCCGGCCAGGCCTGCGCAGTTGCAGCGCCCGGGGAAGATGGTGGAGGACGGCACCGAGGAGCTGGAGGACTTGGTGCATTTCTCCGTGTCGGAGTTGCCTAGTCGTGGCTACGGCGTCATGGAGGAGATCCGGCGGCAGGGCAAGCTGTGTGATGTGACGCTCAAGGTATCGTGGTCTGGGCGGTGGCTGACTGAGGGGAAAGAGACCGAGCGGGAAGAAAAGAGGGGTGGTGGACAGTGGAAGAGAGGTTCCGCGGACTGAGGGTGGAGAGAGGTTGGAGGGAATAGAGTGGGGGGGAGAGTGGTGCCAAGCGCAGAGGGGGACTGAGGCCAAGCTGGGAGAGGAAAAGGGCAGCCGTTCAGCCACTGGAAGGAAAGACTGAGAGTTGTGCCGCTGACGCCCTAAGAAAAAGAGACATTGGGGTATCCGCCTCCTTTTCTGTCACACAGACAAGAGAAAATGTTCTTACAGCCTGTCTAGGGAGGAAGGGGTGGTGACTGACTCCACATTCCGATGGACACCACTAAAACATCTTATCTTGTCATAAAGTCATTTCTTTGTGCTCCTTGAAGTTGGCTGTGCTGTTGTAGAGGCTAAGCCTTCTCTTCTGGAGTCATTGCCTGCCCTTGGCGCTTTTAGAATCGGATCTGGAGATCTTTTGGTGTGGACTACTCTGCTCCACGCTAGAAGACAACCCACAGTCACCACCAAAGGCCCTGGAGGCCAGGCTAATGGACTGCTTGGGGAGAGGGATATGTTCACCGCCTGTTCCCTACCAGCATTCTGGTCTGGTGCCCTGTTCTTTGAATCATGCCGGGCTGCCTCTTGACTAAGCTGCTGAGCCAGGTGGATCCCCTCCAGGTGGGCAGATGCTGCTTGCCTGTGGTTTTTCCTGCTGGACTTTGCCTGGAAGGCTCATAGTGTCAGCGCCCGACCCACCCTCTTCCTGTTTCAAAACAGCAGAAAGACACAGACACCTTTTAGCTTTTATTTTCTATTTAGTTGAGGAAACATTGCTTCTCCACATATTCGAGTCAGACTGCTAGGTAGGATGGTTAATAGTTTGGCACTTTAAAAAGCAAAAGAGTCTGAGAGTCTCGCTTTGGAGACAGAGGATTTGCATTAAAATGCTAGCTGTAACCTTGGGCAAGTTACTTAATCTCTCTAAGCCTAGGGTTTCCAAATGTGAAAATAAAGATGACTCTTACATCTCACTATTAGTGAGGATGAAATGAGGTATTTGGTATTCTTTGTATAACGCCTGTCATAACTTTTCATCAATCCTGAAAGAAATGGTTTTCTATTAGAGTACTGAAATGGTCTAAGAAGGGGCAGAATCTTCCTAGGTGAAAGAGGGAAACCAAGAAGATTGAGAAAAACAACCTGGAGTAAAGGGTGTAGGAGATGGCAAGGCCACTAGAGGTTTGGAAGCTGAAGAATGACTTAATTATGACAGTAACATTTGAGATGAGTAGGGACCAGTGAAAACAACCCACAGCCACCACCAAAGGTCCTGGAGGCCAGGCTAATGGACTGCTTGAGGAGAGGGATATATTCACCGCCTCTTCCCTATCAGCATTCTGGTCTGGTGCCCTGTGCTTTGAATCATGCCAGGCTGCCCCTTGACAGAAAGAAGAAAGAAATAAGAAAGAAGTTTTGGGTTAAGATTTAGGCTGTGGACTGGCAATAGGCTGATTAGGTAAAGGCATTTGCTGCCAAGCCTGATGACCTGACTTCAAGCCCTGGGACCCACATGGTGGCAGGAGAGAACTGACTCCTGGAAATTGTCCTCTGCCCTCCACCTCCACAGGTGTGCTGTGGCGCACACACACACACACACACACACACACACACACACACACACACGATAAATAAAAATGTTTTTTAAAAGATTTAGGCTGTGCCAGGTGGTAGTGGTACATGCCTTTAGTCCCAGCACTCAGGAAGCAGAAGCAGGCGAATCTCCATGGGTTTGAGACCAGCCTGGTCTACAGCATGAGATCCAGGACAGCCAGGTCTACACAGAGAAACCATGTCTTGAAAAACAAAAACAAACAAACAAAAAGCATAGGTTAGAACTAGACATGACTATAGACTCTCTTCTATAAAGCCTCAGGAGTGCTCGGTGGTGATGGGAGCCATAGAAAGACCAGGTCTACATTTTACTACTCACAAGACCTGTTCTCATAATCTAGTCTTTCCTCAAACTTCGGTGAGTCCCGTTTTTCAGTTAAGCAGGCACTGAAGACCAGTTAGAGGCTTTTTGGGCATGTGATGATTTAGTAACTAGTTGCCCCCCTATTAGGGTAATTGTTCTCAAACTTCATCAGTATTAGAATCACCTGGTAGCCTTGTTCATTAGCGCTTACCCTAGAATTTCTGATTCATAGGTATGGCATGGGCCCTGTCGAGTTCACTAGCAATGCTACATTCCAAGTAGTGCATTCTAGTACTACATTCCAAGAACCAAGCTATGGAATACTATAATGTATAGACTTGTCCTTTCAGGGCATATTCAGAATCAATGAATCTTCTTTGTATTCAGGGATGCCCTAGTTACCCAAGTCTGGAGTCACGGGTTCATCCTGTTCAGAGAGCAATCCACCTGTTTTTTGTTGGCAGTGACAGAGCAGTTGCCTGCCCAGTAGAGGGGACCTGTACTGCCTGTTTTGGGGCCCTCCTTAGGACACACCTTCTGAGGAGACTGATGTTCCTAGTGTTCGGAGTTGGAGGCTGTTCTGCAGTAGCTTGACCTCTGCATTGCTCAGAATTCTCCATCAGTCCGGCACTGGCTTGTCTGGTTTTTGTCTTGTAATCATTTGTCGATGTTTCTAATCTCTAGCTGTGCTGTATTTGCCTTGGGAACTTTGCTGTTCTCGATGATCTGAGAGGCAGTTGTGGCACAGACTCTGCATGGCTCTGAATCCTGCTCTGCCACTTCATAGCTGACAAAACTTAAATTCCTGAAATGCTAGTGAGTCAGTTTATCCTTCCGTAAATGGACATCATTACCTACCTGAGTACTAAAGATTCAATTACTTAATGAACTTCAAACTTCATGTAATAAATGCTCAGTGAATAGTAGGTATTTGTGTTTTATTGTTTGTTTGTTTTTTGTGTTTTTTTTTTTTTTTTGGGTTTTTTTTTTTGTTTTTTTTTTTTTGGTTTTTCGAGACAGGGTTTCTCTGTGTAGCTTTGCGCCTTTCCTGGAACTCACTCGGTAGCCCAGGCCGGCCTCGAACTCACAGAGATCCGCCTGGCTCTGCCTCCCGAGTGCTGGGATTAAAGGCGTGCGCCACCACCGCCCGGCTTTGTTTGTTTATTTTTAGTATGTGTTTTTGTTTTCTGTGGTTTTTTTTTTAAGATTTATTTATTTATTATGTATACAGCATGTATGACTGCAGGCCAGAAGAGGGTACCAGATCTCATTACAGATGGTTGTAAGCCACCATGTGGTTGCTGGGAATTGAACTCAGGACCTCTGGAAGAGCTCTTAACCTCTGAGCCATGTCTCCAGCTCCGTGTGTGTGTGTGTGTGTGTGTGTGTGTGTGTGTGTGTGTGTGTGTGTTTTAGATAGGATCTCACTATGTAACTCAAGCTGGCTTTCAACCTTCCATCTCATGCCTCCCCTTCCTGATTGCTGAATACTGGGATTACAGTTATACACCACCATTTCTGGCTCGTTTATGTGTGTGTGTGTGTGTGTGTGTGTGTGTGTGTGTGTATTCACGCATACACATGCTAATATATTTTTTATTTGTTTGTTTTTATGTATATGGATTTTTTTTTCCATGTACAGATATATACCACTTGTGTGCTTGGTGCCCTTAGAGGCCAAAGAGGACATTGGATCCCATGGAACTACAATAACAAATAGTTGTGAGATGTTGTGTGAGTGCTGGGAATCAAACCTGAGTCCTTTTGAAGAGCAGCCAGTGCTCTTAACCACAGAGCCATCTCTCCAACCTTTAATAATAATGTTAAAGAGATAAGATCTTAATGTGTTGAGCAGGCTGGCCCCAAACTCTTGTGCTCAAGCCATCTTCTTGCCTTTGTTTCCCAAGTAGGTGCATGCCGTTGCATCTGACTCATTAATAATAATTTAGTGATGTTTCCAGAGAAAATATAAATAAATGTATGTGTTTCATTTACAGGGTTTTGCTTTATTTTATTTGTGTTTTGTTGTTGTTGTTTGTTTTGTTTGTGTTTTCAAGACAGGGTCTCACTATGTAGCTCTGGCTGTCCTGGACTTCACTGTGTAGACCTGGCTGGCTTCAAACTCACAGCGATCTTCCTGCCTCTGCCTCCCGAGTGCTGGGATTAAAGGTGTGCACCACCACCCTGGCTATTTGTATCTGTTTTTTGAGACAGGGTCTCAAGTATCCGGAGCTTGCCTTGAATTTGCTCTGTAACTAAGATTGATCTTGAATTTACGGTCATCTTGTTTCTCCCAAGTATTCAGATTAAAGGCATGCACCACCACACGTGGTCTCAGTGTGCAGTTTTGAATTTATCTGGGTTTATTTATGTTCCTTGCCTTCAAAGAGTATGCAGTCCACTGCTCTGCTTCAGTCCACTGTTAAATAGCTTGTATTTAACAGTTGAGACCATGTCCAGAAAATGCTTGTTGGAGGTCACAGGCTGGATTAGGCAAACGTGGGGTTAGATGTAGTCTCCATGTTCTCGTGTTCAGTCACAGAAGTGTCCTGACAGAACTGATCTCAGAACTGATCTCAATTACCCCTTTGCGACTTTGAATTAAGCTACATAAAAGTCCAGCTGCACTCACTCTTAACATACATGTCCTTATTTTTCCTCCCTTCCTAAGCAAGAGTGAAAGTGAGCGATCACAGGCTCTCATGCCCCCAAAGGTCACTGCTAATACTTGGACCTAGATTTACTTTGCCTTTTGGAGATATTTAAACTTAAATTCCTTGGTAGCCTGTTGGATAATTAAGTAGGAGTGTGACAGAAAAGAGTAATATATTCATTATTTATTTATTTATTTATTTGTATTTTATGTGCATTGGTGTTCTGCCTACATGTATATTTTTGTGAGGGTATAAGATCCCCTGAAACAGGAGTTACAGACAGTTGCAAGCTGCCATGTGGGTGCTGGGACTTGAACCTGGATTCTCTGGAAGAGCAGCCATCTCTTCAGCCCCTATATTCATTTTTTAAAATCACATTTTAGCCATGTGTGGAGGTACACACCTTTAATCCCAACACTATGGAGGCAGAGGCAGGTATAGCTCTGTGAGTTCCAGATCAGAGCTACATAGTGAGACTCTGTCTCTAAATTAATTAATTAAAAATAAAATAAAAACCCTTTTTTATTTGTAATAACTTACACTTCTTATTAGAAATAAACAAACAAAAAACCCTATGGTTCTTCTCTTTGGCAAGTCCTTTTCCCTTAGTGGCCAGAAGGATAGTACAGGACTTCTTGGCAACCTATGGAATGTTGACTGAGGTCTGGATAGAGCCATTTGTATCCATGGAGGTTCTCGTCTTCCCTTCCCACTTCATCTCCATGCCTCTAACAGAAGCCCAAGGTTCAGGCAGTGTGTATCAGATTCATCTGGGTCCAGTCAGTTGGGCAAAAGCCCCACCTCCCAGATTCAGGGAGCATTCTTCCTCATGAGATCTCAAGTCAGCAAGTGGTTTGTTCTGTTTTCCCTCAACTCACATACTCCTTTTTTCTCTATCTGCAAAAGCAGAATGGGGAGAATATCACCAAACCTTCTTCTTTGGCATTCAGACCTTTAAGCTTAGAGGAGAGAAGGGAGGGCTCTGTATGTGTGTGTGTGTGTGTGTGTGTGTGTGTGTGTGTGTGTGTGTGTGTGTGTGTTATGATGTGTGTGGGTGGGTGTGGGGTATGTGTGGAGGTCAGAGTACAACTTTGTGGAGTCTATTCTCCCATCTTTACATGGATTCTGAGGGTTGAACTCAAACCAGAGGGTCTTGTATGGCAGACATTTGACCTGACGCCATCTCTCCTGTTCCTGCTAAAGTTTTGAACAAGGATTTGAGAATTTAGCCTCCAGAAGGAAATGTCTGGTCTTGGTCTTGTCTTTCTTTTTAAAAAAAGATTTACTTATTTATTTATTGTGTATACAGTGTTCTGACTGTATGTCTGCCTACAGGCCAGAAGAGGGCACCAGATCTCATTATGGATAGTTGTGAGCCACCATATGGGTGCTGGGAATTGAACTCAGGACCTCTGGAAGAACAGCCAGTGCTCTTAACCTTGGAGCCATCTCTCCAGCTCCCGGAAATGTCTTTTCTATGAGTGAAGGACACAGTTTTAGATTTTCTTTTGATCCACTAAATCCAGGTATAGAGTTTTCACTGAAACTGGTTTTAAATGCCGCACATGCAAGTCTGGAATCGTGCCCTGTTTGTAATAGAAGTGTAGGTGGGAAGAAAATGAAGTCAGAACTTGTTGGTGCATGCCATTTTTGTTATGTATAGTGCAATGTATTACACAGGGATAATTATAGAGCTAGAATAACCATGTTAAAAAGAATCCATAGAGGTCTCTATTAAAGCCATTTATTTTGTAGATTGAAAAACCCTGAAGCTTAGAGCTATTAAGGGATTTGTCCAAGGCACACAACTATATCAGCTGAGATCCCACATAGCTATTTTTGTATGGATGGAAGCAATGCTTTTATGCCCTCTGTCGGGTTACCCACTTGCACTTCAGATGGCATGAAGCAGAACAGGATACAACCAACCAGCCCATCTTTAGTGTTGCTTGTGAGCCTGGAAGGCAGTGATGTGAGTGTGTCTAGATTCAACACCCAAATCTGTTGCAACAGAGAGGAGAATGAAGATGATTTCTGCTCTTTCCTAGACGAAAATTCTTTTTTGTGGGGGGTAGAGGGGCTTTGTGACAGAGTCTCACTCTGTATTCAGGCTGTCCTGAAACTTACTGTGTAGCCAGGACAACCTCAGACTTGGTGATCTTCCAGCCTCAGCCTCGGAGTACTAAAATTGTGGGTGTGAACTGTCAGGACCAGTTCTAGACACAGGTTTTGGATTCCTTTTGATTTTGAAATGACATTATATACAAAAATTTAAACTTCTGAATACTCACTGAATAGTTTATTCCCGGGACTCTCTGAATTTTTCAAGTGGGTAGAGAAGAAGAATACACTCCTTGAGGAGCAGGGCACTTGTGGATGAGAATTTGACACTCATCAGACGTTTACTTTTGCCTAGGTGTGGTGGCTGTCCCCTGTAGTTTCAGCACATAGAAGGCTGAAACTGGAGGACTGACACAAATTCAAGGTCAGCCTGGGCTACCTAGTAAATTCTAGGCTAGCCTGGGCTGCCGCATGAGACTGTCTCAAAACAACAAGGAAATAGAAAGAGGAAGGGGAAAAGGGTTTTGATCTCTTTCTCATTTGAATTACGTTATGGATAATGCTGTTAACATTTGGACACCTACTAAGCAGGTGTGTGTGTGTGTGTGTGTGTGTGTGTGTGTGTGTGTGTGTAAGAGAGAGAGAGAGAGAGAATAGAGAAGAATATAATACTGCCTGGCATCTGGGCTTGGGGAAAGTTGGAGGCACAGTAGTCTGGAAAACCTGTTACCAGCAGAGTGAATTCCATGGGGTTCACCCTGATGCTTCTGGAACGTGGCTGGGTGTCAGAAGCCCATGCTTGGGGACACTTCTCATTGTAGACAGTTCCTTTTTGCTTTGCATGAGACTCCTTTGTCTGCTCCTTAGCCACACCTGGTTTAGCTTGATGATGGAAGAATGAAAACACATTGTTTTTCTATAAGACGTGTTCCCAGACTTTCCTAACTTAGAAGTATGACTCCCACCTTCCCTCCTCTGAACTTGCCGACTCTTGGCACTCTTGTTGTCTCTTTGGCTTGGAACCATGCAGCTTCTTTGCGGTTAGTTTATGTGCCAGCAAGACTGTAGGGAGAATACCCAAACAGCTGACTGCATCATCATGTATTCCAGTTGGGAACAAAATGAATGAATCAAAATGTGTTTGAGCCACAAGTTAGCAATCCTACTAAGTGCTGGGGATGTGTAGGTAATACAGTTTCAGTGGCGACTACTCATAGCTTGGAAAGCAGCTATGCACAGTACACTTACGAACTGGCGCGGCTGTGTTCTCATAAAACTGTTGCCAAAGGCAAGCGTGAAACAAACACAGTTAGCTAGAGCTTATTGGCCTGGGGATGTTTTAATGGACCTTTGTAGAGCTGAAGTTTTTGGAGTTGGTTACAGTTATAATTGCTTTGTGACCCTACATACAGTCTCCAGAAATTGGAATTTTCTCTTACTAAAGGGATGGCCGAGGAGCTACGGATGGAGTTCAGCTCTGGAACACTCACTTAGCTTAAGGGAGGCCCTGGTTTCTAGTGTCACAGAAAGAAAAGCAGCAAAGATGACTTCGTGAACAATTCTCAATTTCCAGGCTACCGCAGGTGAACCCGAGTCTGTTATTCTGGTTGGTGAATGAATAACCCACCTAGGAGAAGTTACTATTAAAATTTGAATTTCACTAGTAAAGTCTTATATCTCTACTGGAGCATGAAGCTGAATATTTTCAAATTGTTAATGAAAGCCTCCAAACTCCCTTTCTGTCTCACTTAAAGCTGAGGATGCCAGGCTGCTCACTTGCCTGCACTTTATATGTGAACTTGTGATGGGCTTGCTACCCTTCACTCTCAACTTGACTAGATTTGGAATCAGCCAGGACATACACCTCTGGGTGTGTTTTTGAGGAATTTCTAGGAAGATTTACCTGAGGAAAGAAGACCCACCCTGAATGTGAGTGGTACTGTGTTCTGGGCTGGGGTCTTAGACTGAATGAAAAGGGGAACAGGAGGAAGCCAGCGTTAACTCTTGGCTGCTTTACTGTGGACATAGTATAGTGTTTTGAGGGAGAAACATCCCCCACAGTCTCCAGCATTTAAATACTTGGTTCCCAGAGGTCCTGTTTGGGAGGTTTGGGAAGTGTGGTCTTGCTGGAGGAAGTATGTCACCGGGAGTGGGCTTTGAGAGTGTAAAGACTGGAGTGTGCTTCCTGCTTGTGCGTCAAGGTGTGCGCCCTCAACCTCCTGCTCTGCCGCCGTGCCTTCGCTCTGCTGTCATTGACTTATCCTCTGGAGCCGTCAGCCAAATAAACTTTCTTCTCTAAGTAGGCTTGGTCCTGGTGTTTTATCACAGCAACGGGAAATTAACTACGGAAAGCAAACAGAACCAAAAGGGGAGCGGGGAGAGAAGTAACTCATGCACACACTGTGACCAGGGGCTTCATGCTTCCACAGACATGCCTTCACCGTGATGGACCATGTCTCCTCAGACCACGAGCCACCTAACTTTCCTTTCCTTGCTCCTGACATATTTTGCCACAGCAATGCAAAAGTAACTAACTTAGGTAGTATGCTAACTCAGCTGTTAAGAGCTGAATTATAAACCAGGAATGGTGGTGCACACCTGTAATTCCAGCACTTGGGAGGTGGAGGCAGGAGGATAAGAAGTTCATACTCGCCGGCGGTGGTGGCGCACGCCTTTAATCCCAGCACTCAGGAGGCAGAGCCAGGCGGATCTCTGTGAGTTCGAGGCCAGCCTGGGCTACCAAGTGAGTTCCAGGAAAGGTGCAAAGCTACACAGAGAAACCCTGTCTCGAAAAAGCCAAAAAAAAAAAAAAAAAAAAAAGTTCATACTCATAGCCAATTTGGGAGGCTAGCCTGGGCTACGTGAGGCCCTTTCTCAAAAACCAAACCAACAACTGAAGCACAAATTGTATTAGCTCAGCTCTAAAGGTCACTTTAAAAGTTGCCCTCTGGGATGGGGAGATGGCTCACTGAATAAAATACTTGCTGTGCAAGCACGCGGACCTAAGTTTGGATCCCCAGAACCCACACAAAGTCTGGGACAACATTATATGCCTGTAACTCCAGGGATGGGGAGTGGAGTTAGATGGGCCCTGCAGCTACTGGCCATCTACTGTAGCTGAAATAGCAGTTTCATGTTCACTAAAAGACCCTGTCTCAAGGGCTGGAGAGATGGCTCTGGAGTTACAAGCACTTGTTGCTCTTGTAGAAGACTTGGATTTGGTTTCCAGCACCCACATAGTGGCTCACAACCATCTGTAATTCTAGTTCCACGGGATCCAACACCCTCTTCCGACCGCTTTGGGCACCAGGCATGCACATAGTACACAGGCATGCATGCAGACAAAATACTCATAAACACATAAAAATAAAGAGTTCCAGGCCAGCCAGGGCTAAATAGTGAGGCCCTGTCTCAATGATGATGATGACGATGATATATATAATACTAATAATTTTTTAAAAAGACCCTGTCTTTAAAAAAAAAAAAAAGATGCAAAAGCAATCAAGGAAAGACATCCTGACATTAACCTTTGGCCTCCACTAATACCAGTATGGGCGAGTGCACCTTTATACACACATGCATACACTATACACACAGATTAATTAATTTTAAGGACTTTTTGTTTTGTTTTGTTTTGTTTTGTTTTTCCAGACAGGGTTTCTCTGTGTAGCTTTGTGTCTCTCCTGGAACTCACTTGGTAGCCCAGGCTGGCCTCGAACTCACAGAGATCTGCCTGGCTCTGCCTCCCGAGTGCTGGGATTAAAGGCGTGCCCCACCACCGCTCGGCTGACTTTTTTTTGGAGACATGTTCTCACCCTATAGCTCTAACCAGCCTAGAACTCACTATACATTAAGCTGGCCTTGAACTCACAGTGATCTATCTGCCTCTGCTCCCTACTACTAGGATTGAAGGCCTTCTCCACCTCCTTCACCTGACAAAACATTGACTTTAAAGAGATGACACATTTAAATATACATGCTGTGAGCTTATTCTATGTGACTGATTCATAAAATCTAAATGTCTTGTTACCTTAGAAGAGTTGTATAGTGATCACTAAAGTGTGCCATGTGAACAAGTCTTCCTTGTACCAGTACATTGGAATAAGTCATCCATTGAAAATTCACCTCCAGATCTGTATCTCTGCCCCTTGTTTTTGTTTTCAAGTAATAAACCTTCATTTCCATTTGTACTGAGCATTCTTGTACTCATTATGTCTAAATGAACCCTTGCCCTCTTAAACAGATGCTGCACCACTGAGCCACAGTCCCAGCCCTTAGCCTCTCGCCTTCCTAAGCCACTTGTTGTTTCCTGTGTGGGGATGACAGATCACCGTCTAACTGTGCAGTTAAAACTCTGGACTTGGCTTTAGCTCACATTCAGTCATTATCCCTTGCCCCCTTTGTTTTCGTTTGGTTTGTTTTTTTCAGATAGGGTTTCTCTGTGTATCTCTGATTGTCCTGGAACTCAGTCTGGCCTTGAACTCAGAGATCCACCTGCCTCTGCCTCCCTAGCGCTAGGATTTAAGTTGTGCACTACCACTGCCGGGCATGTTTTAAGATTGATGTTTTATTTACGTATCTGTGTATACACGTGTGTATGTAGGTACCTGCAGGAGTTACAGGCAGTTGTGAGCCACTGGATGTGGGTGCCAGGAATTGAACTCCTGTCTTCTCTAAGAACAGCAAACACTCTCACCCACTGGGCAGGCTCCCCAGCTCCTCTTTCGGTTTCTCCAGACAGGATCTTGCCGTGTATCTCAGGTTATTACTGTTAGAGGCAGACAGCATCATACACAGCTTCATCCTCTCTTTTTTGTATATTTTGTGGCACTTTTTTATAATAGTAATTATGTAATTATTTATAGTTTTTATGAATATTTGCAGTCCCATGGAAGAAGGGTTTGAAACTGAATTATTTTTTTTTAACCAACATATCTATATGATAGGTGTTCATAAGTGTGTAGAGGCCTGAAGACTATTTTGGGGGAGCTGGTTCTCTCCTTCCACCTTGTTTTGAGGCACGGTCTCTCTTGTTTCTGCTGTGGCACTGTATATTCCATGCTAACGGCCCCACCAGCTTCTAGGGAATTCTGTCCAGGCCACTCATCTCCCTATAGGAGTGCTAGGGTTACAGATACTCATGTTACACCTCTGGGTTTGACATGGGTTCTGGGTATCGAACTCAGGTCATCAGTCTTATGCAGCATGTGCTTGATAAACATTTGCTATGTCATCTTGCTGGCCTTTACAGAGAATTCTTGTAGAATTTAAGAAACAATCATTGTGTATCCAACACATTGGTGTGCATACACACACACACACACACACACACACACACACACACACACACACACACGTTCAGCTCTCTGATCCTGTTCTCCTGCTCTTTCTGGGTAGCTTTTCACTTTACTCAACAGATACGTCTCTGTCTTCCATGTTCATGGAAGGTCTTTGTGAATGTGAGCTTGTGCTCTCAGTGGGACAGCAAGCATTAACCAAGACTGCTGTGGATGTTCGCCCTGATGAGGACATGGAGGAAGTAAAGCGGAGAAAGGAGCCTGAGAATGCTGTTTTGTCAGAGGGGCCAGAGCAGCCTCTCTGAATAGAGGTCTACAAGCTGGGAGTAATGCATTACAGCAGCAGAGGGGGGTGTATATAGAAGGATTAATAAACTGGGGGGGGGCAGAGGCACATGTGTGTTATTTGTGGAACCTGCAGGGAGCTGGCATGATAAGAATAGAATAACCGAAAAGAAAAGAGGAAGTACATGAAGTCAGCCAAGGTTCCTCTCTTCCCACTCGGCCTAATTCTTTGCTGAAAACTCTGACTCTTTAAATACCTTATGAGTGGCTAGGCATAGCTTAGGGTATGTATCCAGCATGCCTCAAGTCCTAGCTTCAATCCCAGCACAAAACAAATGCACATCTTTATGAATAAATGATTGAAGTGTACCTCCGCCTTATTTTGGTTAAATCCTGTCTTCTTGTTGTTTTTAGACTAGCTTGTGAGTTTGCACAGTGTCAAGGAGTAGTGGGAAATGCAGAAGCAGCAGGTGGCGGCTAGTGTTCAGGAGGATTTAGGACTGCTGGTTGAAATGGCTGATTATTCTAAGCAGCTCACAGCAATCCTCCTCTGCCCCTGCTGACTCAGGGGCAGGCGAAAGGCGCTTATGGACTTCTGCTGCTGACTCTGCTAACACTGTCAGCTGTGTTTTCAGTACTCAGGCTTTCCACTCGCCCTCTGGCTCTTCTCCTCCAGCTGCCCACAGTCTCCTGCAGTAATCGGCTGTCTGGGGTCTGTGCTTTCTGTCTTCCAGGCATCCCACCCTGGGAATTTCTAGACACATCTGTTGGGCAGGGTCATGTCCTCTTTTCTCCAGGAGAGAGAAATAACCAAACCTTCCTGTTCTGTAGAGCAGCACTTTGTGTGTTTGTGAAGCAAGGTTTCATATACCCTGGCTGTGCTCAAATTGTCTGTGTCACAGATGACCTTGAACTCAGGATCCTGCCACCGTCTCTCAAGTGTGTGATCATAGGTGTAGCCACTGGGGTCCTAGAGCACTCTGCATTTTTGTTTTATGTTGACTTGTGGTCACAGGTTCACACACCTCTCTCCCTGCCAACCATGTGTTTCTGTTTGGAAGTGACCAATGTTTTCTTTTTCCTTTTGCCCTGTCCCAACATACTGGGTGGTTGTATAAAGTTGAGTCTCTGTGAGTCTCATTTTCCCTCTGATGTAGTTAATCACTTCCCTTTCTAGTGTCCCTTCAATAGAAGGGACCTTTAGACTGTTGTCATTAGAGCAATGGCAGAAGCGTTGCTTGGAAGCCTGTTTGAAATGTGGAATTTAGGGCCCATCTCAACCCTCCTGAACTGGATTTAGTGATGCTCAGGTGCTGTGCACAGGCAGCCCTGACACTCGGTTCCTGCTCCCATAACTGTAGATGTGTTTGTTTTTCTTCTCCTCCAGAGGGTGAGCTTTGGAAGCATCTGAACCTCCTTACCTCCTGTTGTTCTTTGAATGTTTCACGTGCTCAGAAATGCTTGCTGAATTGCCCCGCAGGGCTGAGGTGTTATGCTTGTGATGCTCTTTCAGTCAGCATACCATCCAGGTCCATTCACTCGTGTATGTACTTGGCTAGCTGTGTGAGGGGCAACATACTATGAATGAATCCACTTTAGAGTGATCAAATCTATGATTGTGGAGATGTAACCAGCAGCCTAGAGGAAACCGCAAGGGTGACACTTACAATATGGAACGTTTGTACCTGTTTCATGGGAAAGAATGGTGTGTGATTGGCACATTGCAGGATCAGTAGATCTTAGATAAGATAGGAAGAGGCGTTCTGGGCTGAGGGAGAGAGAGGCTGCTCAAAGGCCCAAGCATGGAAGTAACATCAGGTTGTTGCAGGTAAGTCGGTCTTAGTGGAGCATGGTGGAAGGGAGATGAGTGCAGATTGGGAACTTGAAATTTCATGATGGGGACTCTAAACTGGTGAGAAATAGCTTCTGATCATGTGATCTAGTCAGATGTAGTGATCGGTGGTGAGAGGTATTAGGAGGCTTCGGAAGGGCTGGGAATATGCTTGAATGCTTTAACCTGTTCTTTATGTGGGAGTATAACCCCACATGTCATTGTCGATTGGCCCAAAGCTTCATCAGTAGTTCGGAATGTTCCTTCTTTCTTTTATTTTTTGTTTTTTTGAGACAGAGTTTCTCTGTGTAGCTCTGGCTATTTTGGAACTCGGTCTGCAGATCAGGCTGGCCTCAAACTCAGAGGTCTACCTCGACTCTGCCTCCAACTGCTGGGATTAAAGGTGTGTGCCACCATGACCCTCCCCCCATTGGTGGATTGTACTTTAAAACACTGCTAAAACCTCAGGCTGAACCTAGTGTGTTTGAAAACACTTGCCATCAGTTTCCCAGCCCTGTGGGTGTCTGAGGGCTGGTGTCGTTTCTGCTTATGGTGAGCTGGACAGTGTTCCTCTGTCAGTGTTCTGGGCTGGTGGGTAGATCACCAGCATTTAAAGAGAAAGGACCTTCCCCTCTTCCCTGACAGTTTCTTACATACTAGCCTGTTGGAAGCCCATCTGAACAAAGTAGTTAGTGTAGCTCTTTTATTCCTCAGGACCGAATGCATTATAGCCTTGAAGTCAAGCTTTCCAAAGCCTGGCCCTTGCCATGCCAGCTGAAGTTTCAGATGATGATGGAGAGTGGCATTCTCTAAACTGTACCACCTTTACCTCCCACATCAATGAGACTCCACCAGTCTGGAGTCAGAGGTGACCAGTTAATAAGATGATTTATTGACAATTCTATTACCTATCTCAGATGTAGGACCTTTTTAAGAAATAAGGTTTGGTTAAGTACACTTATACATGAACCGTGTGTTCTGGGCTAGCTACAACCTTTCCTGTGTGGGAAGAATATTGAGCCTGGACGGAGGGGTAGACATAAGGGATAATACAACATGTGCTGGAGGCTTGTACCAGTGCATCATGAAGGAGAGCACTGACTGTCTAGAACTCATGAGCGGCCTCAGAACATTTGAGCTGAGTCCAAAGCTACAGAATAATTCTCTAGGCAGAACACTGGGAGATAAAGATCCAGGCAGAGCAGACAGAGAAATTTTGGGGAATTTCTAGCAGCTTAAAGGAGAGGTATGGAGGTGGGTAGAACTAAGTAAAGCAGATGGGGTAGGTTGGGTTTGTACCCAAAATGATGGTAATTGACATGAACAGACACAATTATATATTGAGTGTACTCATCCAGAAACCTCTTTTAGATTGCCACATTGGCTCAGAGGGTGAGAAGCCTGGCCACCAAGTTCAGTCACTGGGATCCCCTTGGTGGAGATGATCCCTGGGAGCTGGAGTTACAGGTGGTTGTGAGCCACCTAACGTGAGTGCTGGGAACCAAACTTTGGTCTTCTGGAAGAGCAACAAATGCCCTTAACCACTAAGCCATCTCTCCAGCTGCCCTTTCTTTTGCTTCATTCAGGCCTTACTATGTTGCTCAGGTTGGTCTTTACCTGTTGGCTCCAAGTAATTCTCCCGCCTCATCCTCCTGTGTATCTGGAACTGCAGGTGGTCACCACTACAGTCAGGTCCATATATTCTTCATCTCTCATTTTAACAGTGTTGTAAATGGAGTCATAGCAAGTGTGGCTTTTTTTTTTTTTTTTTTTTTTTTTTTTTTTTTTTTTTTTTGGTTTTTCGAGACAGGGTTTCTCTGTGTAGTTTTGCGCCTTTCCTGGAACTCACTTGGTAGACCAGGCTGGCCTCGAACTCACAGAGATCTGCCTGCCTCTGCCTCCCGAGTGCTGGAATTAAAGGTGTGCGCCACCAACGCCCGGCTGCAAGTGTGGCACTTTAAGATTCACTTTTTTTCTACATGGCATAATGCCTTAGAAGCCCACCGAAGCTGATTGTGTTGACAGCTTTTCTTTCTTCATATGTACCATAGTTTGTTTAATATCATTTATCTACTTGAGGATGTTTTATTTTTGATTATTACAAATAAAGCTGTGGACCTTACATAGTTGTTCTCGTTCTCTCTCTCTCTCTCTCTCTCTCTCTCTCTCTCTCTCTCTCTCTCTTCCTTTCCTTTCCTTTCCTTTCCTAAATATCCAAGAGCACAATAGCTCTGTTATATGGTAACTGTGTAGAGGAAGTTGCCAACTTATTTTCCAAAGTGGCTGTACTTAAATTAGCATTGACACATATGTGTGATGAGTACTTTGATGTATCATTTTATGTGTCAGTAGACTATAGTACCCAGTTGTTTGGCCAAACACCACTGCTGTGAAAATACTTTCAGTGTAATTAACGTTTTAACCAATAGAGTACATGCAACTGCTTACCTTTCAATAGTGTAGGTGGCCTCATCAGATTAGTTTAAAGTTTTGTTTCTTAGATTTTGTTGTTGTTGTTTTAAATTATTTGTGTCTGTGTATATCTACACATCTGTGCAGTACTCAGAGAGACAGGAAGAAGTCCTCAGATCCCTAGAAGCTGGGATACAGATAGTTGTGAATTCACCTGATGTGGGTACTGGGAACCAAACTCAGGTCCTTTGTAAGAGCAGTACATGCTCTTAACCACTGAACTACCTCTCCAACATCCAGTTTGAAGTTTTAAGAGCAAAACATGAGGCTTTCCAAAGAAGCTGTGCTGCCTCAAGATTGCAAGAGGACTGGAGATGTAGCTCAGCTACAGAGTGCCTACTTAGTGTGTGCAAATCCATAGGTTCAATTCCTAGTACACACAAGAAGAAGAAAAAAAGTGAATTTTAGGCTTGGGCTAAATGATAGGAATGCTGCCTAACATGTTCCTGGGTTCAATCCTCAGCACTGAAGGGACAGGGGCAGGAATTACAAGGTAGAAATGTGCCTGAATGTCTTGCCTGCTTGCCTGCTGTACATATTCAGACACAAGAAAAAGAAACACTAATAGGGCTGAGAGATGGCTCAGAGGTTGAATGTGTACTACTCTTGCAGAGCACCCAGTTTGGTTTCCAGCACCGTCATGAGGTGACTTACAAACACCTGTAACTCCAGCTCCAGGGAAGTATGATGCTTGTAGCCTTTGTGGGCATCTGTATTTATGTGCATGTGCGCACACACACACACACACACACATACACATAGAGTTTAAAAAAAAAAAAAAAACAACTGAAGGGGCTGGAGAGATGGCTTAGGAGTTAAGAGCGCTCTGGCTGCTCTTCCAGAGGTCCTGAGTTTGATTCCTAGCAACCACATGATGGCTCACAGCCATCTATAATAGGATCTGATGCCCTCTTCTGGCATGCAGGAGGTATACATGCAGAGTACTCATACATAAAATACAAGTAAATAAATTTTTTAAAAAGACTATGATAATATTGAACTAAGTATGGTGACACATGCCTATAATCCTAGCACTTGGGAGACTGAAGCAGGAGGATTACTGTGAGTTGAAGGCAGCCTGGGCTACTTGGTGAGTAGTAGGGCCAGCTAGGGCTATAACAAGACCCTGTCTCAGAAAGCAAAGGCATGGTGGTGAAACCTGTAATCCTAGCACTTGGGAGGCTGAAGCAGGAGATTCAGCGTGGTTGGCCTCAGCAAGTTCAAGACCAGCTGGGGCTACATGAGACTGTTAACAAAAAGGCACATGTCCTAGTGTAAATGCTGTTATTTCAGGCCAGCTTGTTTGCATCTACAAAGGAGCAACATCTTGTGTAGAATCGGTGTTGAATTCTACAGACTTCAGATAGTTTCTGCTGATTTAGCTAAGAAAGCCCATGACCACAGGCAGGAAATCAGGAGTGGTGAGGTTAGGGTATTTGTTTTTAGCAAAGCACGTATAGATTTAAGAGAAAGTGAGGAAAACTGCAGAGTGGAGAGGTCCGAAGGGAGGAATTCCCAGCACTGGTGCGTGGGCAGGTCTTAAATAAGATTCACCACTTCCTTCTCTCTAGAGGATGTGTTCACTTCCTTCTTGGTATTTGTTCCCTGTGACTCTAGAGCAAACATTTTCTATAAAAGGGCAGATAGTAACTATTTTTGGATTGTAAGCCATTGGTCACTCACAGCTACTACTGAACTTTGCCAGTGTGCAGAGTTCCTGTTTAGTGTGTACAGGACCAGAGAGAGGTTCAATTCCCAGAACCACACAGGAAAAGAAAGGAAGGTATGAGCACAATATGGACAATATATGGATGCTGAAATTTGATCTTACCATTTTGACACCCAGTGTGTCAGGTTTTTAGTTGCTAGGACCAAACAACAGACAGAAGCAGCTTAAGGGAGATGGGTTTATTCTGTCATAGTCAGACCTGTATGGTGGGGAGAGTGCAGCAGAGCGGAGCCGCTCACCTCATGGTACACAGGAGGCAGAAAGGAGAGGAGGAAGGGGCAGGCCAAGACACCATCCCTAGGAAGACACTTCCTCCAGCTAGTCCCCAGCTCAACTTCCAGAACCTCCCCAGGAGCCCCATCCGCCTAAGACTAAGCCTTCAGCGCGTGAGCTGTGGGTGATGCTTCATGTCCAGACCATAGCATCTGGAAATGTTAGTCTTCTTTTAGCTTTTACCTCTAGCCATTTAAAAGTATAAAAACTGTTCTTTGCTCACAGGCCGTACTGAAGCAGGAGGCAGGGCAGATTTGACCCTCAAGAAATAGTTCGACAGGGCTGGAGAGATGGCTCAGAGGTTAAGAGCACTGACTGCTCTTCCAGAGGTCCTGAGTTCAATTCCCAGCACCCACATGGTGGCTCACAACCATCTGTAATGAGGTCTGTTGCCTTCTTCTGGCCTGCAGTCATACATGCTGTATACATAATAAAGAAATAAAAAAAAAAAAAAAAAAAAAAAAAAAAAAAGAAATAGTTCGACAGCCGGGCGGCGGTGGCGCACGCCTTTAATCCCAGCACTCGGGAGGCAGAGCCAGGCGGATCTCTGTGAGTTCGAGGCCAGCCTGGACTACCAAGTGAGTTCCAGGAAAGGCGCAAAACTACACAGAGAAACCCTGTCTCGAAAAACCAAAAAAAAAAAAAAAAAAAAAAAACTTTCATGGAGAAGTTCGACAACTTCTCCATGAAAGTCATAAAAATAATGTCCATAAAACATTCTTTTAATTTATTTATCAGGAATTGTTGTGTATTGTTTTAAATGCTTTGTAGATGTTAACTAATTGAATCCTCTCAACAGCCCCCCCCCCCCCCAGGTACTGTTTTCCTTATTTGCCAATGAATAATTAAGGCACTAGATTTGAACCTGGCAGTTTGCATTCAGAGTGTTTGTTTGCCCCCCCCCACCCCACCCCCCAGACAGGGCCTTACTATGTAGCCCTGATTGGCCTGGAACTTGGTATGTAGACCAAGCCGGCCTTAAATCTGTTGATCAATCCACCTCAAGTGCTGGGATTAAAGGTTGTGCCCTTATGCCTAGCCAAAGTACCTGTTTTTTTGTTTTGTTTTGTTTTGTTGTTATTTTTTGGGTTTTTTTTTTTTTTGGTTTTGGTTTTTCAAGACAGGATTTCTCTGTGGAGCTCTAGCTGTCCTGGAACTCACTCTGTAGACCAGGCTGGCCTCAAACTCACAGAGATCCATTTGGCTTTGCCTCCTAGTGCTGGGATTAAAGGCCTGTGTCATGTGCCACCACCACTCAGCCTCAAAGTACCTGTTCTTATCTTCCATGATAGGCTATTTTTCCTAAAAGATCTTATATTTACCCTCTTTCTAGCTTAGTTTTGAAGTTTAATCTGTCCATGCAGCTTCTCATTTATGTGCTTATTCACTCTATGTGTGTGTGTGGTACTGGAGATTAAGCCTAGGACCTCAGCAAGCCCCTGTACCTCTGAGCTATAAGCCTAGTGTAGGTGGATTTTTCTGTCCCACCAGCCTGCTCCCAAATAAACAAATGGAAACTTCTTATTAATTATGAAAGCTTGGCTGATAGCTTAGGCTTGTTTCTAACTCTTATAACTTAAATTAACCCATTTCTATTCATTTATCCTCTGTCTCATGGCTATATTACCTTCACTCTGTACTACCCATGCTGCTTCCTGAGGCCTGGCGTCTTCTTGCAACTCCGCCCTTCTTCTTTTCCCAGCGTTTTCTCTGCCCTGAAAGTCCTGCCTAGCTATTGATCATTTAGTGTTTTGTTTTTTGTTGTTTTTTTTTTTTTTTTAGATTTATTTTATTTATTATGTATATAGTGTTCTGTCTGCATGTGTCTTTGCAGGCCAGAAGAGGGCACCAGATCTAATTGCATTTGGTTGTGAGCCACCATGTGGTTGCTGGAAATTGAACTCAGGACCTCTGGAAGAGCAGTCAGTGAGTGCTCTTAACCACGGAGCCATCTCTCCAGCCCCATTTAGTTTTTTTATTAAACAAATCACAGTGAAATATCTTCACACAGTGTAAAGGAATATTCCACAACATTTCCTCTTTTTTGTCTAAATAAAAAGGAAAGGTTTTAACTCTAACATAATAAAACTATAAACAATAAGAACAATTACCAGGTAAGAATTCCTTTTTTTTTTTTTTTTTTTTGGTTTTTCGAGACAGGGTTTCTCTGTGTAGTTTTGTGCCTTTCCTGGAACTCGCTTTGTAGACCAGGCTAGCCTCGAACTCACAGAGATCCGCCTGCCTCTGCCTCCTGAGTGCTGGGATTAAAGGCATGCACCACCACCACCCGGGCAGTTGTTTTTTTTTTTTTTTTTTTCTTTTTCCAGCTTTCTCAGGCCCTATGTGGAAATTCAGGCCCCATGTTGGATGCCTCTGCCTCCCAAGTGCTGGGATTAAAGGCGTGCGCCACCACTGCCTGGCAAGAATTCCATTTACAATGTCTAGTCCATTTGTATTTGACATATTTGGAGTAAGTACTCCATTATTTATTCTATTTTGATGGGTTCAAAGCTCTATTACCTAATTTACCTTCCATCATAACTAAGGAAAACTGCAAGTATAACTACCTAGTCTTCAACTCCATCAAAGACCCCAAAAGTATATATTACCTAAGTAAAAAGGAAGTGCAGAGCAAGCAACTTCCAAAACTAAGAAACAACAGAGACATCTGGCTGCCTGGACAGTCACCTCAAGGTTCCTCTGTAATGTTGGGGTATCCACCTTTGGCCTGCAGGCCTAGAATATCTGACATACTTTTCTGTGAAGCAGGTATTTTGAAGGACTGTCCTACCCTGTCTTGGCAAATTTGGCAGTCACTTTCTTTTGTGTCCTGCTTGTCTATTTTGGACAGCATACTGTCAGCACTCAAGGCAAGGGCAATTTCTTGCCCAAATGGCTTGCTTTTGCCACAGAGAAAGTAAACTCCATATGGAGGTTCTTTGATGCCCATCATCCTTTTTAGAAGTAGATTGATGCTGCCAGGAGAAGACATGTCTCATTATCAAGAAAAGTCTTATGTTATTAAAACATTTTAAGTGCCATATTCTGTAGGTCTTTGAAGTATTTGAGGATTACCTATCTATAATATATCTCTGTATGACCTTGAAAACATACCTAACATGACTACAAGTTTGTTATAGGTGACTAACTACTAACCTACATTTTTTATTATTCTTAGAAAGTTGCCTGGCTGTCCTTGAACTCACTCTGTAGCCCAAACTAGATTTGGTCTTGCCATCATCTTGCTTCAAACTCCCAAGTACTGAGATTATAGGCCTCTGCCACTTGACTAAGCTTCATTATGTTGTTTTATTTTAATTTGAGCCTTGCTCTACCTGTGTTACCAGAATGATTTCAAACTCCTGGGCTCAAGTTATCCTTACAGCCTTCCAAGTAGCTGAGACTACAGGTACCTGCCACCATACCTAGCTCTTGACTTTTGTCTTTTTTTTCCCCTTGGCTTTCATTGTATAAGCCATCCTGGTCTTGAACTTGTGGCAATACTCTTGCCTCAGCCTCCCAAGCACTAGAATTAAAAGTGTGCACCACAAAAACCTAGCTTTATGTATAGGTCTTTGCAGTTACTCCATCCCCATATTTTGAAATGATCTCATATAGCTTAAGCTGGCCTCAGACTTGCTATATGTCCGAGGTCAGCCTTGAACTCTTGATCCTCCTACCTTAACCTCCTAAGCCAAGGTTAAATTCTAGGCATGTGCCATCATGCCCTGGTGAGGGTGGATCTTCGTATTATAGATTCATTCTTATATACCAACTTTAAAACCTAAATGACTTAGTGCCTCAGTAAAATTATGGATTATTATTTGTCATATTCTGTCAGCATCCCTGGTGTCTGCCTAAAAGCTCAATCTTAACCCCACTGACCCCAAGGGTATTTATTATTATGTCTGTATCAGCTAGGCAAATAACAGTTTATTTCATTCATGTTCATTGTGAGCTTATTCAAGGTAGAAGCAATAGTATCAAGATGTTTTCAGAGATATTTGTTCTGAGTGTATCCCTTGCTTTCTCTAGGAACACATGTCTGTCTCCCAACTCAGATTTTGCCCTTCTGTCTTTCCTACCTGAATAAGCAGCTGGGCGAACGTTGAGTTGCACCTGCCTATAATAGAAAACAGAATTTGTGGTGTAGCCTGCACAACCTAGTAGATACTGAGATACCAGTGCAGAGCTAGGAATGTAGGTTCCCTGACTTTCCAAGGAAGACAATGGGAAGGTTTATGGTGTGAAAACCATGAGGGAGACAACCAGGTGGTCCAGATTCCTGGTTGCTTTTGTTAACTCACAGGCTCAGACTGTACTAACCAGGGAGCAACCTCTGATACAGGGCTCAGGTCTCTCAACTCTGCATGTGCACCAATCTGTAGGCTGCAGAAATATCTTCTGTGTGTGCCAACAGCCACTTTGCAAAGGATATAGTTTTTTTGTTTTTTGGTTTGTTTGTTTTTTTTATGTTTTTTTCGAGACAGGGTTTCTCTGTGTAGTTTTGGTGCCTGTCCTGGCTCTCACTCTGTAGACCAGGCTGGCCTCGAACTCACAGAGATCCGCCTGGCTCTGCCTCCCGAGTGCTGGTATTAAAGGCGTGCACCACCACTGCCCGGCTTTAGGCTACCATTATTAACACAGCTGTTACTGTGTGTGGAGAAGCTGGTCCAGTTAAGGCTTGTTATGTTACAATTGAAGACTGAGTCTCAGGGGTAAAGGAGGAAATAAAGGTCACATAGAAAAGTGACAGTTGGCTTGGAAACTCTTGCAGTTGGCATATATCATGTGACTTATGCTTTCTTTTTCTCCTCTGGGAAGGGCACACAACAAAGAGTCTAGCAAATATTTTAACTTTATTTTAGTTGAGACAGGGTTTCACTTTTGTAGCTCTGACTGGCCTGGAACTCACTTTATAGACCAGGCTTCCCTCAAATGCACAGAGATCACTTGTCTCTCTGCCTCCCAGTGCTGGGATTAAAGACGTGCCACCCTACCTGGCTTTATTTGTTAGTTTTTGAGTCCGTGTCTTTTGTCTATTCTGGACGTTTGTTTGTTTGTTTGTTTGTTTTGAGACAAGGCCTCTCCATATGGCCTTGGCTGCCCCTGAACTCAATATGTGAACTAGGCTGGCCTCAAACTGATAGATGTGCCTGCCTCTGTCTTTGCCTCCCAAGTGCTAGGCGTTAAGGTGTGCACTACCATACCCAGCTTCTGGATTTTTTGAGACAGGATTTTAATGCATAGCTGAAATTATTTCTGGGATGTGCTGTGTACATGTTCTAGTCTGGCCTCAAATTTAAAACCCTCCTACTGGACTGATGATGTAAATCAGTGGTAGAGTACTTCCCTGGTATGTGCCAGGCCCAAGTTCAATCCCCAACACCAGAAGAAAAAAAATACCCTAAAAATAATCAGTAATTAGAATTTGCGTATTATGGCTGCCAACAGGAACACAATACTGTAGTCAGCCTTTTCTTGGTGGCCACCAACCCACAAATAATGACACTGAGACTTACTATTAATTAACCAGCTCCTGTAACTTAAATTACCCTGTTTCTATTAATCTACATTCTGCCATGTGGCTTTTTTACCTCTCCTTCATTCTGTATGTCTGACTTGCTCCATTCTTGTCTTGCTGGCATCTCTGCCTCTCTTCTTCCCAGAGTCCTCTCTTTTTCCAGAAGTCCTGTCTATTCTCTCCATCCTAGCTATTGGCCACTCAGCCTTTACTAAAGCAATTAGAAGGCACCTTAAGCAGAGACACATCTTTACAGTATACCAAAAGATCCCACAACACAGTCCTTAAGATGTACATGGAATGGTTCTGAGTGCTTGATCCTCTTAGCAACTTCTAAGGAAAAGAAGTCAGTTGTAGCTGGAAAGTCCAAACCACTTCTGACAAAACTATAGCAGGCATTCGTGCCACTTGACTTATACAAAGAGAGGACACAGCACCTCTGTCTGAGGCTCTGCCATAATACACCCTAAAGACAGCCTGAAGAACCTCTGATTTCCTGTTGGCTTCCTTCATGCTGTTTTCTACAGTTAAGCCCATAAAACATACTTGTCGATATGCTGTTTGGAAATTTAAAAGAAGTAATGGAGTTGCACAAAGGAGGATGAGGTTGGGATCTAAAATCAATGGTAATTTATGTGTACATGTACTGTAGCTCTGCTACTCAGTTTTGGAAATCATGAATACTATTCCTTTGAGTTGTGAGTGGTGGTGCATTCCTATAATCCTGTACTTGGGAGGTAGGCAAGAGGATCTGTCCAAGGCCAGCCTTGGCTGTAGGAGAGCCTGTCTCAAAAATCTAATGAAGCAAAGCATACAACTCATTCTGTTTCTTTGATAAATATCAAAGAGCAAGGCTGAAGGTGGTGGCATGCTGGTGTAAGCCCGGATACTTGGAAGACTGCAACAGAAGGTTCAAGGCTAGCCTGAGCAACACAGCCAGACCTGTAGTAGAGTAGTTGAAGGTGTGTTACTTCTGTTTATGTTGCATTTGTTTAACTCCGTGAAGCTGTGTTACTGTGCCTGTGTAAAACACCTGACGGTCTAATAAAGAACAGGCCAATAGCAAGGCAGGAGAAAGGATGGAGGGCGGGGGTGGGGAGGGGCGCGGCGGCAGGCAGAGAGAATATATAGAAGGAGAAATCTGGGAGGGGAGATCTAGAAGGAGCCAGAGAAGTAGAGGACATCAGGGGCCAGCCAGCCAGCTACACAAACAGCAAGCCACGGAGTAAGATTTATAGAAGTAAGAGAACGGGAAAAGCCCAGAGGCAAAAGGTAGACGGGATAATTTAAGTTAAGGAAAGCTAGCTAGAAACTAAGCCAAGCTAAGGCCGGGCATTTATAAGTAAGAATAAGCCTTTGTGAATGAATTTATTTTGGAGCTGGGTTGTGGGCCCCCCAAAAAAGCCAAAAGACAAACAACAGGGACCCCAGCTTAGGTTGGAGATGTAGCTCAGTAATAGAGTGGTTGCCTGGAACAAGAGAGTCCCTGAGTTCACTCACCAATACAGAAATAAAAACAAAAACAAAAAATAAAACCTGTTTTGAGGCTGGGCGGTGGTGGTGCACGCCTTTAATCCCAGCACTCGGGAGGCAGAGCCAGGCGGATCTCTGTGAGTTCTAGGCCAGCCTGGGCTACCAAGTGAGTTCCAGGAAAGGCACAAAGCTACACAGAGAAACCCTGTCTCGAAAAAACAAAAAAACAAAAAAACAAAAAACCTGTTTTGACTAAAAGCCCTGCCTGGTGATCAGTATCTTTAAAACCAACCCTTGGGGAGGTTGAGGAAAGAGGATAATTTTTTAGTTTTTTGTTGTTGTTTTCCCCATGCTCTATAGGTGCACCGTGGTGCGTGTGTGCATGCACATATACAAATAAATAGAATTTACTTGGGAAGAGAAAACAGACAGTGGAGAGGAGGAAGGACTGGTTGGCAAAATACTGTGCAAGCATAACAACCTGCATTTGGTCCCCAGCATCCTTGTCAAAGCCAGCATGGCAGCACAGCCCTGCACTTCTAGTGCAGAGGAAGCAGAGACAGGGTGATCCTTGGGCTTTCTAGCCAGCTAGTTTGGCTGGATCTATGAGCTCCAGGTTCAGTGAGAAAGACTCTGTCTAAAAAATAAGGTGAAGCATGATTTGAAAAGACACTTAACACCAACCTTTGGCCTACACACACACACACACACACACACACACACACACACACACACACACAAACACACACATATGCACACACAGGCACACATGAACACATATGCAATGATTAAGGAAGACACTCAACGTTGACCTGTGGCCTCCACACACATGCCCACATTAACAAACTCATACCAAGCGTTAGAAAAGGGGAGGAAACTGTCAAGGGAAGTGGCATGAGAGGTTGGCAAGATGACTGACAAGTAGAGGTGCTTACCACACAAGCCTGACTCCCTGAGTGTGACCTTCCAAACCCAAGGTGGGCAGAGGCCGGAACTGACTCCTGAACGTTGTCTTCTCACCTCCACATGGTTACTGCGGTCTGTGCATACCAGGACTCACACACAGAGTGCTCCAACAGAGTAAACAAACAAGGAAGTGGTGTGAGGGGCTGGGGAGACAGTGTGCTGTGTGCTGTGCCATCATGAGGACCCAAGTGCAGATCTCCAGCACCTACATATAAGCCTGGAGTGACAGTGTACATCTGTAACCCCAGTGCTAGGGTGCAGAGGCAATAAGACCCTGGGGGCTCCAGCTAACCAGCCTGGCAGAATCAGCAAATTTCAGATTCAGTGAGAGTGTCAGTCTCAAAAAATCAGGTGGAGAAATGTAGAAAGACACCCAATGTCAACCTCTGGTTTCCACATGTGCATACATGGTCAAGAACACCTGAACACAAACATATACATTACATACATAACCACACATAAAAAGAAAAATAAAAGTAGTGGTATGAAAATATTTTTCCAGATTTTAAAATAATGTTTCTAGATTGATAAGGCAGAAAGAATGCATAAGAGAAACCAGCACCAAGGTACAGCACTTGAAACTTCAGAACTGCAGAAATAAGAGAAAGTCTAAAACTTAGAGATAATAGCTGCTCACTTAGGGTTAGTGTTCAGAAAGCCACAAGAATGCTCCAAAGCAATAAACTAGATGCCCGCTTGCAAAACTGTCTGATAGTAGGGACTGGAGAGATGGCACAGAAGTCAAGAACACTTGCTGCTCTTCTAGAGGACCCAAGCTCAGTCCCCAGCATCACCTACATTGGGCAGCTCACAACCACCAGCACCAGGGGATCCCATGCCCTCTTCTGACCACCACATAGGACACAGACACACACAGACACACACACACACACACACACACACACACACACACACACACAGAGTTAAAATAAATATATTTTAAAATCCAATAGAGGGCTAGAGAGATAGCTCGGAGGTTAAGAACACTGGCTGTTCTTTCAGAGGTCCTGAGTTCAATTCCCAGCAACCATGTGGTGGCTCACAACCGTCTATAATGAGATCCAGTGCGCTCTTCTGGCCTGTAGACATACATACAGGCAGAACATTGTATACATAATAAATAAATCTTAAAAAGCAAAACAGAAAGCAATAATTTAAAAAATCCAATAGAACTGGGCACATGCTTTTTATCCCAACATTCAGGAGGCAGAGGCAGGCAGACCTCTGTGACTTCAATGCCATTGTGGTTTACATAGCAAGTTCCAGGCCACCCAGGGCTACATAGTGAGACCTTGATTCAAAAATAAATAGGACTGGAGAGATGGCTCAGCACCTAAAAGTACACTGGAGAAAGAAATGGCCTCTGACCCTTTGGACTAGTCTGTCTGCAGCATAGGTCATTCCTTTTAGCTTCTGCCAGGGTTATTTTCCCCAGACACAATAAGGGCTGCTTATCCTACCCCACCTCCACCCCCTGTTTAAGCCAGACCCTTTCCTCTCACTGTTTATGTTTTCCTTGGAGAACATGCTTTTAGCTGCTCTAGCTTGAGTACTTTTCTGTTCCATCTGCTTTTTAATAACACTGGTGTTCCAGTGAAGTGTTGAAGCAGTGGGTACTAACTGAAGGGAGGAGTTGCAGGGGCTGCACTGGAGGATGCTCTGTGATAAAAACTGGCACTCGATGTGTTCAAGCTTCTATTTGTCTTACCACATTTACTCCTCATTGTAGTTGGAATTTTCTTTGGGCCGCCAACCAGCTCCCAAATAAAGACACGGAAACATTATTCATTATGAATACTCAGCCTTTAACTTAGACTTGTCCTACTAGCTCTTTTAACTTAATTTAGCCTGTTTCTGTCCATCTGTGTTTTGCCTCAGGGCTTTTTACCATTCTTTCATTCTGTATGTCCTACTTTCTGCTTCCTGTGTGTCTGGCTGGCTAGCCCCTGGCATCTCTCCAGCATCTCTTTTTCTTTTTCCCCCCAACCTAAATTCCTCTTCCTACTTAATCTCCCTACCTAGAAGTCCCGCCTACACCTCCTCCCTTGCTATTGGCCATTCAGCTTTTTATTAGGCCAATCAAGTGCCTTAGGCAAGCAAGGAATTTTGACAACTGTTCCACCTTGTCTTGGCAAAATTCAGCAGTCTTTTTCTTTTGTGTCCTGCTTGTCCAGCTTGTACAGTATACTGTCAGCAACTAAGGCAAGGGCAGTTTCTTGCCCAAATGACTAGCTTTGCCACAGTGGAAGCAAATTCCATATGGAGTTTCTTCGATGCCATCTTCCTTTTATGAAGTAGATTGGTGCTGCCAGGAGTAGACACGTCTCACTGTCATCAAAAGCCTTAGGTTATTAAGCATCTTAAATGCCATATTCTGTAGGTCTCTGAATGATTTGAAGATCACCTGTCTATCTAAAATATATCTGTTTAACCTTGAAAACATACCTAACATGACTACAAGTTTGATTGTTATAGATGACTAACTACTAACCTGCATTTTTAAATTATCCTAAACAGTTTGTAATAATAGCTTTCAAGGACTGGAACTTTACATTACATTTTTAAGTAAGCTGCATAGGTACAATACCTTAAACAAGAGTAGAAACATACATACAGTATAACAAAAATAACCAAAATATACAAAAATCCATACCATTATAAAATATTTGAGATGAATAGTTGTCTTTTTTGCCCTGTATTCCTATATCCCCACTAAATGATAACAAACATCCATAACTCACCGAATGACCAAAAACCACCCAACCCACCTCTTGGGAATGTGGGCATTATGTTCTCTAGACTGCTTCCTGTTGTCTGGGGGTGATGGCATCCCCAGGAGACCCTGCAAAAATTGAGATAATGGTCAAGTCCTAAGAAAACTAGCTATAACATTTGTTGTCCAGTCTCTGTAATGGGAAAGTGCAAGGCTTATCTGAAGTCCTGACTAGAATAGTCTGTGAGGCTAGACCATCTCAACTAACATCCTTGAAGTTAGTTCTGAATGCAGAACTCTGAGGAAACTGCAACAGAGGCACTCTTAAAGGCTGGATCACCTGGGCCACCCATTTTCATTGGTGTTTGGTCCTTTTGCTCTGAAAACACATGAACTTTCAAAGGCAATATACATATATGTATATATATCTGTATGTATATATCTGCATTAACACAAGTATAGACTGTGCATTATACATAAGCCAGCCAAAGATGATGTTTTGTTTTATGTTTGAGCAGGTAAAGACATCTATCAACTTTATAAGTTTGTTTAGACTGTATAACCAAACCTCTATCCATGCCATATGAAAGAATGGCATATAATAATAAGTCATGATGACTCTGTAACCAACAAAATTTATCACATGTCATCCAGTCTCAGAGCTGTTCCCATGTCAAGGGATTGGCATATACGCCACCTGTCTTATAGTTTTTCTAGGTTTATTTCTTTATGTCTGTAGCCAAGATTTTCAGGGGGTCTCCTCCCATCAAATTTGGTCTCTTAATTTTGAAGGAATCCAGAGCAACACATCTTTACATAGTTAAACTAATATTCCACAACACCTCATTAAAATGTGGTATTTCCATTCTTCTACCATAACTGAGTATATTGTTTTTAAATACTCACAGGTCTGTATGATAAGCCTTGTCTGTCATGCCTGGGATGTCTTCATTGTCACTGCAGTAAGCTGTGGAAGGGAAGATGGGCTTTTGTATTTATGTTCTCATATTTGTCTTTGTATTTTCTTTGGTCCACAGATCGGGGACCACAAATTCAGCGCTCACCGGATCGTCTTAGCAGCCTCCATCCCGTACTTCCATGCTATGTTTACTAATGACATGATGGAGTGCAAGCAGGATGAGATTGTAATGCAAGGAATGGATCCCAGGTACTAAACTCCCTACCATTGTGCTCCCTGGGGCCAGTTTCAACCCGAGCCTTGGACCACATGAAGGCCTGCAGTAGAGCACAGTATTCAGTAGGACGACTCCATACACACTATGGTAGTTAGAAGATGGATGAGCTCCTCAGTCAGTGACCAAGGGAGGGTTAAAATGAAAGGAGGTTTGCTTGCTTGCCCAGGCAAAAGGTGAGAGTGTGTTTAGAGTGTTGGGACACAGTAAGATAAGGCAGGGTAGAAGGTTCAGAGATCAGAGAGATGGAGAGGCCAGCGCTCTATGGCTGGAATTTGGATTTCATTCTCCATGAGAATAAGAAGTCAAAAATACAAAGTTAGAAAATTCTTTCTAAAATTTACCCCTAAACATCAATAATTTTTAAAAATTGTAATGGCAATAAGAAGATAATAGTTATGGTGTCTACTAACAAAGGCAAGAAATTAGAACATGCTTTAGTGTTGTTATCATATAGCAACCTCCCAAACAGTAAACATGAAGCCAGTGTAGCAGAATGAGAAAGGGCATAATAAATCATTTTATTGCCAGACAGTGGTGGCACACACCTTTAATCCCAGCACTTGGGAGGCAGAGCCAGGCAGATCTCTGTGAGTTCGAGGCCAGCCTGGTCTACAGAGCAAGATCCAGGACAGGCACCAAAGTTACATAGGGAAACCCTGTCTCGAAAAACCAAAAAAAAAAATTATAATTTGTCCAAGTTTATGTAAATGGACAATTATTTAGGTATTGTTTTGTTGTTGTTTGTTTTGGGACAGGTATCACTATGTAAAGCAGACTGGCCTGCCTCTGACTCCTAAGTGCTAGGATTAAAGATGTATACTACCACACCTAGCTAGAATGAATCTTTGAAATAGTTATTCCATTTAAATATATTCTCAAAATGGATTTTGTTTGTTTGTTTTGCAATGTAGTCTCACTATAGATTAGGCTAGACTTTGAACTTGAGATTCTCCTGCCTCAAACTCACAAGTGCTAGAATTACAGGCATGTGTTGCCACACTCACCTCAGCCCAATGGATTTTTTAAAAGATTTGTTTATTTGTATATGTATGTAACTATTTAAGTATATGCACATGTATGTGAATGTGGGTGAGTGTGCCTATGATAGAAACCCATGGATACCAGAAGAGGGAATCAGATTCCTACAAGCCAGAATTGCAGGCCTCTGTGGGACACTGACTTGCTGTATGGGTGCTGGGGTCCAAACTCAGGTCCTATCAACCAGAGTTCTCTCTCCAGCCTCTAAATGAATGTGTGAACAGGGCTCATCTATTCTTCAGGTAGTGTCTTAGTCACCATGACCATGGCAACTCATATAAAGGAAAGCATTGAATTCGGGCTTATTACAGTTTCAGAGGTTTAGTCCATTATCATCATGGTGGGAAGCATGGCAGCACACAGGCAGACATGGTGCTGGAGAAGGAGCTGAGAGTTCCATATCTATATCTACAGGCAGCGGAAAGAAAGAGAGAGACACTGGTACCGGCTTGGGCTTTTGAAACCCCAAAGCCCACCCCCAGTGACACACTTCCTCCAACAAGGTCACACCTACTCCAACAAGGCCATGTCTCCTTATTTCTCTTAAGTAGTGCCACTCCCTGATGACCAAGCACTCAAATATATGAGCCTAAGGGGCCATTTTAACCACTACAGGTAGTCATATCAGTTCAGTTAGGACCAAGTGACCTGTGGCCAAGACTCATCTCTGAAGAGCTTCTCATGCTTTTCCTCTTCCTTCTAGTGCCCTGGAGGCTCTCATCAACTTTGCTTATAATGGCAACCTTGCTATAGACCAGCAAAATGTGCAGTCGTTGCTAATGGGGGCAAGCTTCCTGCAGCTACAGAGCATCAAAGACGCTTGTTGTACATTCCTCCGAGAAAGGTGAGCAAAGCAGATGATGGGATTGTGCTCAGTTCTGGAACCCTCTGCCACGCTGCTGAGTCAATAGTGTATCTGGAGTTTTCTGAACAGTGAGTTGGGAATGTTACTCTCTAGAGATGGCATTTCTTGGGATCAGTAATGTTCAGGGCCCATCTCATTGGGCGTTTACATAGCCCTGCCTATACTCTTGTGTCATGACATAGACCCATCTGATCAGCTGTTAATTTAGCTAATTTCCTCCTCTTTTTCTTAAATTTAAATTTAAATTTAAAAAATTTTTTAGAATTTTTTGTGTGAGTTCTGTATTTACATATATTTGTTTTGTTTTGTTTCGTTTCATTTCGTTGTTTTTCCAGGCAGGATTTCTTTGTGTAGGCTTGGCTCTTCTGGAACTCACTCTGTAGATCAGGCTGGCCTCAAACTCACAGAGCTACG